>NC_050179.1:18713639-18886139 GCF_008315115.2 Sander lucioperca
TAGTGGCAGTTTTGAAGTAGATTTATGTATTCTTTTTTTTGTGATTTATTTTTTTTAAACAAAATACAAAACATACAATTTACAACATGAACACATCCCCTCCCTTCCTGAACCAGTAGATTTATTTTTATATATATATCTAAACATATAGCAATTAAACTAAAACATGATGTAAAGCACTCCATGAAGAATTCATCTTTGTTGCATTTGTTTTTCAAGCAAACTTCAACTCCATTTGTATAACATACACTAAGATAACTTCTCTTTGTTTCACAACTGGTGTTGTTGGCCAAAGTGTCACAGCAAAGTTCCAGTAAAATGTTTTTTCTGTGTACCGTATGACGTGTTTGTCACATAGACCGTTAAATAAATGGACGAACAGATCCCGTTGCTCTAGACGGAGACCAGTGAAGGATATTAGAAGCACTTTTCCGGTGAGGGCTGAGTGTTACTGCACAGCTGCAAACTGAGCTTGCTAGCGTAGATGTGACGTGAGCAACCTGTCTGAAAGTTGTAAGTCTTCTGGTAGCTGTGCCAAGAGAAATCTCAATCATTCCCAATCTTGCAGAGACGGAGAGCGTAGCTATATGTAAGGAGATAACATAGGCACAGGCTAATTATTGATCACTAAAATGCTAGTTAACATTAGCAATTCAACTTAAACAGCTAATGTAAGTCAAAACTGCCTGCGAGCTTCTCCTGTACTGCATGGTAATTTGTCTACTATGCGACAGAAAGTCGCGTGGTTATGACACAATCGTTAGCCTATTTTTACAAAAACGGCTGCTACGGAGCTATGGAGCCTTTTATACATTGTCGTGTTTCTTTAGAAATAAACAATGTTTCTTTAAACGCTTCAGATGTAAAGTTATTCGCTGTCAAAGTGACGTCAAAATGAATGGCAGTCAATGGAATGCTAACGGCGTTGAGTGCTTGTTAGCATCAAAATGGCGGCATAGGAGCTACGCTTTGTGGACGCTCGCTTACCCCCTTGGTTTGTCATTGCTGCTCCCTCTAGTGGTTGATTTATATCTTTAAGAAACAGTGACATATTATGCGTATTGAGGTTTGATCTTTAGATATGGCCAAGGGGACAATAAATCAGTTTAAAACTAAAGACTTATGGACTATAGTTTCTTGCTGTGTTGTGTCTTCTCACATTGTCCTTCCTCTGTCCGTCTGTTCTGTACATGGTATACGTCTTGCCGTCCAGGCTGGATGCCACCTTGAAGGCCTTAATGAACTCGGCTGTTCCAATGCGACTGGCCCCCTGCATCACGATACCTGTAATGCGCATCTTTCTTTGCATGTTGATCTGAAAGAGGAAAGAGAGTAAATTAAGTTTCTTTTTTTATGAGAGCTTCTATCCAAAAGTTCAACTTAATACACCAAATAAAATAAAGGCAGGCAATGTGGGTATGGCAAATAGTTTTGAAAAAAATAACAAAAACATAAAAGTGCTGAGCAAAAGCCTCCTCATGTTTGTAACTGTATCAATAAATCAAGTTTTATTTTTTCATAATATACGAGTTCTAATTATTTAATGTCAGGAAAATTATTTCTAACCTGGTAGATCTAAAAAAAAAAAAAAATCTAAACATTTCCATCTATGCACTATGTATGTACTGTTACTGTCTACATGTCTAGCAATCTACCCACTTAATCTACATTTCTATGCACCCTGGTCTCACCTCTATCCATGGGTTCTTGTCATGTGCAGCAGCGCTCCAGGCGTTAACCAGTCCCTTGTTGTGAAGGCGGGCGAGCTCAGGTCCCCAGCGCTGCAGGCCCAGCAGGCTGTAACGGACTGATGAAGCCAAGATCTGGGACTCAGCGATGCCACCTCCCTCCATGCCGAGCAGAGAAATACAGCCTGCAGAGGAAAAGAGGGAGTGGGGGGCAGATTCTGACGTTAGTGTAAGATTTTCCACTGTGGCCCTAATGCAAATTTGGCATACAATTCTGCTACTGAGCATACAATTTAGACAACATGTTTACACTATGGCTGTAGAGAAGAATGGTGAGTGCACAATGAGAAGGATTGATCCTTTCACTTTCTGATAAGAAAGTGAAATGTCTGAGTAAATGGTCACATAATCAAAATCTTATACACATTCAGCTACATCTCTGCATATGCTTTACCTTCACTCAGCTGTGTAAACCATGAAGTCATTAGGATGCAGAGCTTTGAATCAGCTTAATTGAATAAAGTATTGATTTCTCATTTAGCAGGCTCTCTATATACTGCCTATTGATCATCCTAAAATGCCGCAGCCTGGCCACCCTTCTAAATAATATCATTATTCTTCCTTCAATTAATATATTTATATAACACTAGCAATAACAGCAACATTAAATATGGATTTAGTGTGCCTGTATGTATATGTGTTGTTAGCTTACTTGAATAAATGTGAAATTATTGAATTTGTGAAAACACACAACTTATACCTAGTAAAATTAAGTTGTCTTATATTTTCTGACTGTTGACTGGTCACACTTACGCAGTTGGCAATGTTTGCCCACATAAGGGGACGGGCAGTGGCATTTGAAATCTCCGTCCAGGTCCCTGCAGGTGCCACCATTCTGGCATGGCTGGCCGGCACAGTCATTCACATCTGCCGAGAGATAATTCACACCGTCACTTACTGAAGTCATAATCCAAAACAGCTTACTGATCAACTGTTATCAGCCAGTCTGAAAGCAGATCACAGTTAGTTAGAAGTGTGAGTGAAGATCACAGGTGCATGCGTAAGAGACAGGGATTGTTATTTCTTCATCTGCTTCAGACTGAGGTTAGTTGAAGCCATGCCAACAGGACCGTAGCTGTAGTAGAGAGGCTAAGAGAGAGGAGCTTGTTTCTTGTTATTAGACAATACGTGTAACCTTGATCAAGATATCTGGCAGCAAAGAACCAGCTGCACCAGGAGATCATGTGGTCAGGATGTGGGGTATTTAATGAAGAGGTCCCAAGAGTAAATGTGTTTAGCTGTGCGAGTTTGAAAATTAGCTTTACAAAAAACCTTCATGATACATACTGCTTTAAAATAAGAGTTGAGTATCATTAAGGGCCATTTTAGTGCAATGTAAGTTTAATTTCCTTGTAACTCTTTGTATTGCCTCTTGATGGCGTCCTCACCAACACTATTTGCCCAGCTCAAAGTCTGTGCTAGATAGGTCAGAAAGGAGGAAAACGAATCAGCAGAATGAAACGGGAATACACTCCTTTTCATCTCTCTCCCACAAGAACTGCCAGTGTGACTAAACTAGCTTTGAACACGCGCTATATTGACCGCATATACAAGGAACAAGGCACAAATTTAGCTGGTTGTATAGATGACTGCACACCAAAAAAAGGGGGTTTCAGTCAGTCCCTGAAGCTTTAATCCTCAGTGGTAGTTATTATAGAAGAAAATGCACGCAAAGAACCCAGGCGCACCAATGTTAGGTTTCTATCCAACAAACACACGTGGCAGCATCTCCCTGCCCACATGCTCTCTCCATAAATAGCTCCTTGTCCAAACATTCATTTCCACACAGTAACAGGAGGAATACAGTCATTTTGAAATGCGCATCCACAAACTCTGGATAAGGAGTTTCCACAGTCATGACCCCCATGACCTTTTAGCAGCAATAGCTGAATGTTTTAAACCCCAAGCTCACTACACTTTATAAATACAATATTTGATCAATTTACTGTCTTGTTGGAACAAGTGAAAAGGTAACAGCTACCTCTGTCTGTATCCAGATATGCCCACATATTAAAAATATCAGGGTTAACATCTTCATGTTTTTGAAGCTACGGGACATTTAATCTAATGAAACTGTTACAAACTAAAACAAAAGCAGAATGTGTAGTGCTAATTTGGTCAGGTCAGTTTTGGATTAAGACGTGTTTAATAACCAAATACAGCAGCATTAGCTAAAAAACATCAAAAGGTTAAAAAGGTTATTCCTGTTCACATCATTTCTTTGATTAAAATCAGACAGATATTTCATGAGGATGGATGAAAAGATTCATCATTCAGTTGCTGCATGGGGCACAAATATAAGAGTACGTAGTATTTGAGTAGGTTTCTAAAGTTTCCTAACGTCAGACTCGAAGAGGGTGACTGGACAAAATGCTCCATGATGTCTCACCTTGTGGCATACACACCAAGATCTCTCTCCCATGTCAGAGAATACCCGCCCCCACCTACAACCCAGAGACTTATATCAGTAATTGATGAAAGGCGACGATGGAAGAAAACTCTTGACGTGCGTCAGCTGGTGACTTTCTCTCCAGTAAGAGGATTGGACACCAGGAGGACCATACAGTCTGGCCAGCTCCACGGTCTAATCCATTTACCTGACAAACAGAGGGGGGTCAGCTGAGGGAGGAACTTGAGGAGCATGCATCAGTCCTGAGTAGGTATGCAGGGGGGGTTAAGGGTTATTTGCTCAGGTTGTATTTACCATGTCATTTGCAGATTGAAACAAACCTTTTATCATATTATAAGCCGACACTGTCCATTAATTTGTCAAATACAATGTGAAATGAGCCATGTGGCCAAGTTAACTAATGGGGGAAGGGACTTTGAAAATTTGAGCCGACAATGTGGGCTGTGTGCAAAGGGTTTAAAGTGAACAACGAATTTCCTGAGACAGTTAAAGGAAAATGTAGATTCACTATGACTGCGAAGGCCAATAGTTTTGTTTATTACAATGCTGAAATGTAAACACTCATGGTGCTCTGTAACCATTAAATAAATTACTTCTAAAGATGCTTCAGGGTGAAAACCTTGTTAATCTAAAATGCCAACCAAGAAAAGCAATACTGACATCTAATCAGCTGTCACATATTTAGCAATATCCACTATAAGCACTATAAGCACACTGTTTGCATAAAGATTTGTGGGGGCAGAGCATGTGCTAGACAGACCACCACTCCATGGCCTGTATCCAACAAACCCTATAGCTGAAAAAGCACACTACCACAATATTCAGAGCGTCAATATCTGTCTCAGCACAAAGCAAAAAACCAATACAAATCTCATGCGGCTTGTTTGAAACCTGATCCTGATCGATGCAAGGCCAAGGTCAGCTTGCAGTGCATGTGGTGATCAGCAAAGATATATACGTCCAGGATCTGTGTTGCAGCCAGCAGGATTTGGGCCTAAAATAAGACCTCAGCACAGAAGGTACTCAAAAGTTTTGAAAGTAAACCATCTGTGATGGTTTGATAACAACACTTCCCTAAAATGCCAAAAGCAGTAACTGTGTGAGGAGTGAAACTAAGAAAAGATAACCTTCGTCCGCACAAATGTATTGTCCAATACTGTATTACATGTATGGTATAATTGTTATGAACATTAACATTCCAGCTTTTAGTCACAACATTTGCAATGGGTATGTTGCAGAGAAGAAAAGTTAGTCTTTTCTTCTAACCAATGACGACAGGAAATAAGGAAATTACGTATTTTTGAACACCGCTTTCCCTGTTGTTGGTATAACAACCAAGGGGGGGAGCTCTAAAGGCATTATGGTCACCAGATAAAACCACAATAAAAAAATTTATTAATTAATTAAAAAAGCCCGAAAGCTTTCTAGATGTGTAATTTGTTGTGCACTTTGTGGACTGGCTACAGTACACCAGGGAGCGACAGTGGCACCCAGAATAGCTTTGAATCAGATCTCTGCACTCTTGTTGGAGGGATGCAGAGCTCTGAGATAAAACTTCTGATGTCATACAGTATATTTACAGAGTATATTATTTAAAGCTTGGTTTCTAAACTCTCACTCTGAATAGATCAAGGCATGTTGACATCAGATCTTGTGCAGTGGTAAATGACAGCTGTTGTTTTTAGAATTACAATGTCTTAAGCATTTTAAGATCTATAATATTGCATTTGTGCAGTATGAACTAAATATTAATGTATTTATTGTAAGATCAGCTCACCTTAACTCATAATGTATAATTGCTACAGTAAGTCCTTATATGTATTAACTTCTCTTTTTCTTTTACATATAGAGGTAACATCTTAGTCAGAGAAATACAGTGCCATCAAACTGACAAAGTCAAGACTTAATGTCCTTGTGGTTTAAATAAAAAAGGGAGTCTTGGAAGTTTTAAATGTTGGATTTCCCCTTGCTGAACGTCTAGAGTTATTCAAAACCACATTACGGTTACATATTTACATAAATGTGGTTGTTATAGTTTCTGTAGGATCTGAAGTCGCTCAACCCCCAACTGTTGTGTTTTCAACGGAAGAGGAGTTACAGATGTGAATATGCAGTACTTAACTATATGGGTGAATACCAGAATGCTGATGAAAAAAAGCTCAGGAAACCTATTTTGATTAAAAAGGGATTTCAGAAATGAATTAACCAACTTCATTTAATAGTTTGCTCGTTTTAGCAGAGTCTGGGTAAATGGGTTTACTGTTAATCTTTTACTTTCTACAGCAAGATTATTTCTAATTAAACCAACTTGATGGCAAGGCTCAAAACTTAACTGTTTTTCAACACATATGATTTCAGTTTCCACAGTCATATCAGCTGTTACATATCTACGAGGACACCCTCTGTGGTTAACTGTAATAACAGCCCTTTTGCTGTTGTCTTGTTGATATTTATCTGTGAAGGTCCAGCCTCATCAGTCAAAACAACTAACAGTTGCTTCTGTTACTTAAGATCATGTTTTGATTCCTGGTAAGCAGCTTGGGGATCTAACCTACTGCATCAGTGTGTGATTTGCCAGCTGCACAGAAAAAGCGCTCCTGAGGGTCGTCACCATCGCCCAGAAGATCATTGGCTGCCCTCTCCCCTCACTGGATGATCTTTACAGTTCCTGCTGCCTCAAAAAAGCCCAGAGCATACTTAGAAGATCCATCTCACCCTGGGAACTGCTACCCTCGGGCACACAAACAAATACACATATATATTATATACACAAGCAAACACACCCTGTAATCATTTGGGGGGCATTGAGCCCAGTCTGCCCACATCCTTAGAGGAGCTGAAAACTCTCCCAAAACAAGAGAAAGAGCAGCACACTCATACACACCCCCTTTGACGACTTTCAAGCAGCAAATAACTGACTTAATCTTATGAAAATCTGGGATTTAGAGGCCGTAACTAGAAAAAGACTCCTTCTTCCCTCTTCGTTTCCATCCATCTGCTTTGGCCCAAAGTGAAGTGAACAGCTATTGACATCGCTCTCGCTCCCTCGCTCTCTTTCCCTCCATACTTGAGTCCACACACACACACACACACACACACACACACCTTCTCAGCAATCTATAAAGGCTTTTAGGCCAATTTGACAGGACAGTCAGAAGTACTGCAGTCAGACCTGAGTAGTGAGTGTGACATTGTCAGGAGGGCAGACTTAATTCACCGTTCCGCCTCCACATTCACTTTTCCGCCTGGCAACAGTAGCAGCACTGACGTCGCGAGCGCTCTGCGTGGACCACCACTTTCTGTTGGCTAGACTGGCACAAGGAAAGAACCATATGTGTATGCTAAACAGTCTGTATATGAGATAATGATCTGTGTGTGGTTGTTCATGTGGGATGTGCAGCGTACACGTCATAATCTTTTTCCAGTGGAGATTTTCTTGCTCCCTTGATCCATTTCTCAGAGGAATTTCAGGAGAGATTTATTCAGCAATGAAATACATTTGAACTACATATTGAAAAAACTGCATTTGTTCTTTGTCGTTAACTTCTTTTCCATAACTTACAGTAGTGACTAGTCCATCTTCCAATTCTTTACTGTTTTTTTTTTCTTTTCTATTTATAGCTTTTAAGATGCAGTGGTTTGTGTGAAAACAATATATTCTTTTACATCCAGCTCCAGTTGACACACCTCCTTGTCAGACTCTATTTGGCTGTTTTCTGATTACAGTGAGAAGATTGTAGTGACATTTCACACAAACCATAGGAGCTAGTTGCCATGAGCCTCATTCCTTGGCTACACACACACACAAATTAGAGAGCACTTAAACTGTCACAACACAGTCATCAGTAGCTATGAATGGAGGGGCACCTCCCTGACCCAGTAATCCTCAGGGGGGTTTTAATAAAACAAACACGGTCAAATAAATTCCCCTAATCATTATCCTTGAGGCATTATCTAATTAGTGTAAATGCCTACTTTGAAGAGGGCTCTAATTCTGGCAGCTAAACTATCAGTATTTGGACTTGTTGACTCAGTAAAAGAAAACACAAACAAATTATAATGTTTGCATAAATATGGGCTGGAGAATTAGAGATTTGAACGACATCTTTTTGTGTAAAAAGAAGTCTTCCTGTCTGTGTGGGTTAACTGATAAAAAAGGCGGTGTTTCTAAGGCTAACATGATCTTACTGCTGGTTTTGCGACTAGCCTTGACTCATAAACAAGGAGATAGCACTATCATCTCCCAGGAGATAGTGCTGAACTCAGCAGCTTCTCTGTCTGTGACTGTGTGCTGTATGTGCAGTTTGTGTGTGTGCCTCCGCATGCAGCCAAGAGAACAGAGAGCACCTGGATCCAAGAAGGCAAACACAAACACACACACACACACACACACACACACACACACACACACACACACACACACACACACTTTCTCTCCCATTTCCACGGTTACCTTTTCTTGAACTTAAATCTGCCCCTTGGACACCTAGAATAAAAAGGCATACATTATCAAACAAAAAATGCACTTAGGCCCCACTTGATTCCTGCTAAATCACTTCTGTGGGCACACTTGGCCACTGTTATTCTGCCGCCTTCTCGAGCAAACAGTAGCCATCTGTCTTGTGCGCACGGCTGGAGGCAGTTGGAGGAGCGCAGCACATGTTCCCACCGTTGCTTCTCTCTCTCAGGCTGACCCTGAGTGAACCAACCTGGTCTGAGTGACATGTATATCAAGCTCCCATAAGGACGACAGCTGTCTGTCTGGTGGCCACCACTCACAGCAGCTGTCTCCATGTAAGTGTGACGGGTTAGACAGATTAAAAAGGGACCTCATTAGACTTGCCAATTAATTGTATAGGAATGTATATCTAGAGTCTGTCAAAGAGGGATACTAGCATATCTGCAACACTGAGACTTTTAATGTGGTGTGCTGTTGTAGCTGAAAGTAGTAAGGATGTACTGCAGCGATAAGAATGATCAAGACTAATGATTAAGATTAATAATTGCTACAAAATAAAATTGATAATATTAAATAGCTCCACTAACAATCTAAATTACACTTTTAGGAAAAGAATATAGCCCCAAGAAAGGTTTTATTGATATAAGATGGCATCTAAGATCTGCCCACTGAGCTTGACATTTTGCGGTTATGAGATTCTTTCTCATCCTTCATAGTCAGCCTTTCCATCTATTTATTACAATACAGTGGTGCCTTATGACCTGGCCAACCAAAATTTAAATACACTGAAAACTTTTATTCTGGCCACAACAAAAATACTTACACATAAAAAATGATGATATATCATGATATAAATATCCAAATATGACAAAGTGGAACTGATATTCAGTTGCATCAGAATTACAGTTAACCCCGATCTCACATTTATAACACTACTCTACAGGAAATATTTATAGCTATTAATATAATCCTGATAAAACGATTCAAGAGGGAGCACAGACTTACTGTTCTGGCAGTGGACTCCGTCGAAGCCTTGCTGGCACTTGCAGATGTACTCGTTGAAGACATCACCGCGGCGGGAGTGGCCTGTCACCTCGCAGATGCCATCATTTTTGCATGGGTTGGGGTTGCAGGGCCCTTTTGGATACGGAGAAAGATACAGAAGAGGAAAGAGAGTCAAGTTTAACATAGGTTGTGTGTAAGAATTGGAATCGGGTGAAGGATAGGGTTAATCTACGTACAGTTTAGAAAATGCAATAATCTTTTAGGTCAGCATTTGTTTCTGCTCTCATTTAAAATAACTATTTAACTTTAGAGCTGCTATAAGTTACACATTTTTTAACCAGGTCATACAAATAAGGAATTTCATTGTGTATATTGTCATTGTGTAACCAGCAAACCAGGGGGAAAAAATACTTTAATTTCGACCTCAGAGGCATCGCTTACCAGTCTCAGTCTCATTGCAGGTTTCTCCAGAGAAGCCATCAGGGCAGATACAGATGAATGGAGCTCCTGACCCGGTCACACAGGTTCCACCATTAGTGCACACGTTCACCTCACAGTAATCACCTGGAGAGATAAAAGATAAAACGAAATTAACGAAAACAGAAAAAGTTAGAACGAAAGTTATATTGCATCAAGTTAAAAGAAAGTTAGGCTTGTTTTCAATTCACAAAACCTCACGAACCTCACAAACACAGAAAGCATTATTGTGTCCTCCTCACCCATAATCATACTGTCCCTACCGAAATCAAAGACAGTTGTTGGGTGTAGGACTTTGGCTTAAAGACTCATGACTGATGTTTGTTAGGTTTACAGAGTGAGTAACGGTTATGGCTACTCATAAATCAAAACTGAACAAAAGAAGAAGAAAAAAAACTGTTTATATTCATACCAGTTTAAGTTTTCAATAACAAAGTGCTAAATGTGTTCTGAGAGAGCATCAGATAATCATGCATTCTTCCATTATAACATTTTCCACTCTATTCTCTTGTTGTGCTGCTGAATAAAGAATAAACCGGCTGCTGCAGGTTGGAAATGATGGTCCGAACAGCTGAGTAAGCCATCATGACACTGTAAAAACAAGACAAACACTGGATGCTTCCACCAGCATCACTGCTGCCTGGCCTGAACCTGACAATCCAGTAGATCTCTGGGCACGAGGGGAATCGGGAAAAAAAGGAATTAAGAGGCATGCAGTGGTTTTCAAAAGCATGTAGACCAAATGAGCTATGATTTACAGTAAAAGAGTTTTAATCCAAAAGGAGATTTCTGCCTTTGGGAAACTATGACAACATTGCTTACAAAATAATGAATGGCAAAAATTGGAAATTCAGTAGCCTATGATACATGAGTGAGGCAGCCTAGTTCCTAACAAGATTACACTGAAATGCAATTTTGGCATCTAGTACACACACACACACACACACACACACACACACACACACACACACACACCAAAAAAACAAGTACTTACATTTTTCTCAATATAGATACAGCACATAGCATTTTGGAAGTCAAAGTTGTAATGATATACTGTTTTGGCACTTAGAATATGGAGGAGGTGAATAACTGGGAGCCTTTCACAGCCATGAACACAGGGAAGGCTTTTCCAAGTTAACATTTATCATTCAGATAATTGTTAAGGAAATTGAGGTTGGGTGGCCCAAGTGTGAAATTGGTGGTTTAAGTACCACAGTGTCTGCCATGTGTTTCAGCAGGGTACCTCTTTCCACCTCAAACTTAGTAGACACGTGGGAGTAGATAAATATTTTTTTAGACTTCCACAGAAAAGAAAAGTGGCATTTTATTTTGCTGATGGTATAATTCACAGAGTGAAATGGCTGAAAATGGCATTTGGAAAAGACTTCTAACATTCTGTACATAGCTGTGTCCTCTCCATCTTTCTAACCCCAAAATACACACTCACACACATCTTTTCCTGTTCTTTAAAACACTCAAGGATGAGAGCACTCTGAGAAGCTTATTCAGTGCCAACAGTGAAGCATTGTGAAAAGACTAACTAGCTGGTCTTTAGAGAAAGGATTAAAAAAATTAACTAGATCACAAATGAACATACTAGTTTGTAGATTGCACTTAACAGTTCTATTTTAATCTCTGATGTACAAAATCTGGACTCTTTAGATACATTATCCATCAGCAATCGAGGGGATGCAGGGTAGATTTGTGCCATGTTCACTAAGAGAGAAGGGAGAATGACAAATGAAAGGGATCCACTTTGCCAACATCCTGTTTGGCTGTTTATCCACTGAAGTGCACTTTCCATGGATGTCCAGTGTTATCAGTGCTGTATCCAGTGTCATGGCCTTCAAGTGCTTTCACATCTCGTGGGAGTGCTGGACAACAACAGGCTTGGCTGGCAACGCCACCACATAGTTAGCCAAAAGCTGCTGCCTGTTTATCTTTGGAAGGAACACAGTCTCCCTTCCTACACAGGCAGATAGCTCACTTCAGGAAACCCTCTTAAAGCTCAGAAATAACAATGGTGAATAAATGATCTGAGAATACGTGACTGCTGACTTATAAAGTTAATACAATCAAGAAATAAGAGCGACACCCCACTTCATTTAACTGTCTCTGTAATCGTTGCTTGTGGTCTGAAGGGTATTTTAGCCTGGATGTTTTTTGAGGAAATGAAATTAGTGATGTATTAGTCAAGGTGGTCAGCCAAGAGACAGTGGTCAAACCACCAGAGCCTCCTTCAAAATCCCCAGTGATGCCACTGTCTGTAAAAACCATGTCCATAAAATTACACAGGAATGAAGGGTGTTTATTTCGTTCCCCCTATTCATACTATATTTGAAAAACGATGGGGATTTCAACATGTTTTGATTTGCACATTGGGTCACAACACACTCAAAACAAAAAAACAAACTTGAATTCAACCAACTAAAGACAGAATGCAGTTCTGTGGTTTCCACCCCGCATCAACTGTAAACTCCACTGCTGTTCCAGAGACTTGTTATTTCCCGTTATCTTCAGCAGACAGGAATACAGATTCAGATAAGTAGGCATTTATATTACAAGAGAAATTGTGGCTGTAGTTTCAGTTTAGTTTATTGAGAAACCAGTGCAGAACAGAGGCTTTTATTCCAACTGTTCAAACTGACACACACCACAGTTTAAAGGATACAAAAATAATATATTTCCTAGTGATATCTAGCCTTGCAGAGAATTTTGGTTTTATGTTCTCAGGTTTTGAGATCTTCCTCTCTGACATTTCTGCCTCCGCCACAATACAGTGCAGGTGAAGGGAATTTCATTTTTGTGGTGCTCCCTGCATTGAAAAGTTACATTTTCAAAATTCAACAGTGACATCTCTCTCCAGAGTCAGTGTGTCTCTGTTTTTGTCAACAGTTTTCATAGGAACTGCTTTCTACTCAAGATATCGTCCAGATGAAAACTGTTGACAGAAACAGATATGTTGAGGTTACATTTTTCAAATTCCACTTTTAAATGCTCCATTGTGTTTTAGAGGCAACAGAAATCTCACAGATGTATATCTAATAACCTGGACAAAGAAAACCCAAACTATCTGCATGGCCAGATACAACAAGCTGTTAATGTGAAAGGCTTTTGTGTTATTTGAGCAAATCTATCCTTTAAGCTGCTGCAGCCGCCTATAAAAAAGGTAATTAATCAGTTATCCAAAAATACATCAAGTATTGGCACACAACTGTTTGTCCAGTCTATAGTAACCCACTTCAGGCCACATGTGCCTGAAGAAGGTTGTTGCTGAAGTAGTGACTCCTTTATTACAAGAACCACGATAGAAACATAGCCATAGCATGTTAATGCTAGATATTTTAGTATATGAGGGTGTGGACCTGTAAACATAGGCTGAGTTCGAAAAAGAATATATCAGTTGTTTTCATGATGTAAACACACCAATATATGAATTGCGATAACTAACAAAGAAAGCGATGAGTCATCTGACAACATAAACACATCTATTTTGCAGCATTTAAAAATGCTGTAAAAAACATTTAATACATTTGTCAAAATGACAGCAGTGCTTAAAGTACCCAACATGGTGCCCCACTTTGTCCTCGCCACATTGACAGATTAGAAAGGTATGTGGAGTTATGTTTGGCAGGACAAGCCATTTCCAAAGGGCATTGTGCTTTTCTCACTCCTTATGAGTCATGGTCTGTGCCTTTCCCATGATGCCTCAGCCCAAGAATGAGGTTTGAATACCAGACAAAAAAGCACAGAGCCGTTAGAGCCAGAATAACATAATAAATCAGTCCCCAATGAGAACCGCTAAAAAGAAGGTGTATGTGATCCTGCAAAAGCTTGAGCCTCAGATATAAGGACACAGCTGGGGTTGGGCATCATGTCAGCGCACGTAGCAATATTTGTTTAACAAATCAAAAGATACCAAATAATCCTAAAAGTAAGTTATTACACTAAAGTTGGGTATTTTGTTGTTAGTATCTGTTAACTACTTGCATACAGCCAATAAAGCGAGCTTGTATTAACCATATGGTTGAACTATTTTTGCCTCTGTGCAACTTGGCTAAAAAAGCTCTCACTATCAGCCAGCGAGTGCCGTCGTTTTGCTTCAGGGGGCTGGGTCTGGCATGAGTGACCATGGCATGCCTGGTGTTTACTTCTGGGAAACAAATGAGCAGCAGCACAAAAAAACATAGTGCACATGTTTCCTGTGGGAGCTTCACAGAAGAAGGAGTTACTACAAGTTAATCGGCTGCTACTGAAAGGCTCAACCGGAGGTCTAAGTCAACACATTGGCCCTCTGACCATATCAGAGCCCAGGTGAATAGACAACAAGGAAACATAACCCTTTTATAGAGCCAAGCAGACATCACAACAAAAGAGTAAAGGACTGTTTGGTAAAACCGTCTTTAGGAAGTCATTCAAGAGCTCTGCGCCATGACTCAGGATGAAGACGAGGGAGTCATTTCAGGACAAAAGGGCGGGGTGGACAGTTACTGCAGCCTACATTAGAGAAACAGTGACTGGTTACGGTGATAAAATAGCACTTGGATAAAGATTGGCTTGAAATAAGTGAATAGGCGAGCCTTGATCAGTTTGATGTTAAACATAATCATTTCTGGGGGTTGCAGTGTTTTAGAGAGGGCACGCCATTTGCCGCGTTAGGAAAATACACAGTGCTCCACCATGGGCTAAAATCTCTTTCATCTGAATTACTCTCGAGTTATCAAAGATGACAAGGAATAGTATCAGTAGCATACAAAAAATAATGCGCCAAGAGAGTTTAAGACGGCTTTAAAAAGGAATTTAAGTCAAAAGTACAAAGTCAAGGTACAGTCATCTGCTCTATGTATCTGGTGGTTATGCAGACGCATAATTGTGTGTGTGTGTGTGTGTGTGTGTGTGTGTGTGTGTGTGTGTGTGTGTGTGTGTGTGTGTGTGTGTGTGTGTGTGTGTGGTTACGTCAGTGCTCATATCTGATGTGTCCTGAGGCCTGAAAACAGTAAAGGCTCTGCCCTCTGCTCTGTCACGCACACACTAGAGTGTATAGGCTGGCAGGCAAGTGTGGGAACTCGGTGTTCCAGAAAGGAAAGAAGAGGCCTGCGTCACACTCACATGTCCAGCCCTTGTTAAAACTGTTAAGGATGTGCGGAAGCATAATAGGGATTGAGACCTGTAGAGCGCTCATCTGCCAAGCTACTGAGTGGGGAGAGGGGAACCTGCACATGTGTAATAGGAAGTGGATGTATCGAGGCCAGGGCTGCCCGAGTCCTTAAATTACCCGAGGCTTTTCAGCAGGACTCCAGCTGCAGGTGAACTTTCTGTAATCTGCAAGTGCTACTCCAGAGCAACACAGCCATCTGCTACTGCTTCAAAAAAAAAAAAAAAAAAAAAAACAGGAGCCAGCCACTAAAAATACACACAGGCGTCATGAGCCGTCAACCAAACAACAAGCTGTAAAGTAACTGAAATAGAGCCTGGAGTAGTGTCACAACAACGGTCTTTAACTGAATGGAGTTGTTCAGTGAGTTTCTCTGATCATATGAACACAAAGATTTTGTGTGAACATGTCTGGCTCTTGGATTCAAGTAGCTCTCACTTTGTCCTTGGCTCAGTATTTAAGCTCACATGACATGGCGTGTAAAATATTTATCATGGCAGATTGGAAAGTGGGCCAACAGACACTAATAAAGTGGCCCAAATTAGAAGACTCCATATTGCAATGAAACATTGATTAAGGAAGCTATTCAAAATTCAAATGGAAGAAAAAGAGCCGTTCCTGTCCTAGGGGATTTGGTGGGAAAAGTAATGATAAAGTCATCAGTGCTGAAGAAGACAGCAGCCTGAAGGGAACACCTAATACAGGCAGATGGTAAAAAGCTACACAAACACTCATATTTCTTACACACACATTCACAAACTTACTGACACAAGAACACGGGGCTGAGCTGCCTCTAACCATTTTTATTATCAATTAATCCAATGATTATTTTCTTAATAAAATGATTGTTTTGATTACATTTTTTTTATTTTTTTATTTATTCAAATGTCTTGCTGTGTCCAACCAACAGTCTAAAACTCCAAACTATTTAATTTTTATATCGACATGACAAAGGAAAGCATCAAATCCTCACATTTAAGAACCTGGGATAAACTTGGCCTTTTCGCTTTTGAAATAACTGAACAGTCAGTCCAGTCAACTGCAGGTGAAAATTAGCCTGTATCATACAGGCTAATTTTCACCTATACACACTTCACACTGCATACAGTGTATGGCTAAATCTGACACATTTACATGTTGGACTCAAGTGCTAATGTTAATTAATGTGCACTGCCCCTACAACAAACAACAAACAAACATGAACCTAAATAAAAGTCACTTTATGATTTGACTATTTTAGTGCAGAGGGAACATCCATCACGTTAATTAAGTCCAATAGCTGTCCAATATATGGGCAATTAAACCCTATCTTACACCCACAAGTAAATTTGCAACAATTTCAACTGAAAATGGTTCGTATGCACCTGTCTTTATCCACAAATTATACACATACACTTACTCAGGGCACGCTATTGGCCCAGCGTCTGGCTATATTTAGCCCTTGTTCACTCAGTTGCCCTAAGTGTTCTCCTTGTGAGAAAAGACTGCCTCAGCCCTGACACAGAACACAATTTTCCACTTCTCTCCCCTTAGCAGCAAACAGATAGGACAAGTAAGCTATAACCTGCTGAATTGAGCCTAATCAGGTAAACATGGGAAAAAAAGCTCAGCTCTTATTCAGCCCAGTAAACATTTTGCATGACACAGCAGCAACAAGTCTCCCCCAACTCCCTGATAGTGTGGAAAGGTCTTGTTAAGTGCTGTTGTGGGTGGAAGTTCACTTGCATGCCTGTGTTGGCGGCTGCATCCAGAAAAGTGACTCAACGTTGTGGCCAGTGCAACCACACCTATTCTCCACGGCTGTCCCGTCCCTGAGCCTCGCGGAACAAACATGTTGTGATGTGTGCGCTTCTCTTCAGGCTGCATACGGTTTCAATTTAAATTCAAACAAAAAGTTTAAGAGAAGTGTGTTAAACATTTATGTAAGTGATGCACGGGGGAATTTTAACAACCTCTCTTGTCATGCAAGTCTATATAAGGACATTACAGGACAAGGAATGGATATACAGGACGGAAAATGTTTTGGGTATCTGTTAAAAAAAATAAATCAGTTATGTTTGGTTCCAAGTTAAAAGGTCCTATGACATGCTGCTTTTTGGATGCTTTTATATAGACCTTAGTGGTCCCCTAATACTGTATCTGAAGTATCTTTTATATAGACCTTAGTGGTCCCCTAATACTGTATCTGAAGTCTCTTTTATATAGACCTTAGTGGTCCCCTAATACTGTATCTGAAGTATCTTTTATATAGACCTTAGTGGTCCCCTAATACTGTATCTGAAGTCTCTTTCCTGAAATTCAGCCTTGGTGCAGAATTACAGCCACTAGAGCCAGTCCCACAATGAGCTTTCCTTAGGATGTGCCATTTCTGTGTCTGTAGCTTTAAATGCTATTGAGGAGGAGAGAGGGGGGGGGACAAGGTGGAGGGTGGGGGTGTGGCCTTGACCAATTGCCATGCTTCGCTTGTTTTCAAGCCATGATGTCTCTCTCTTTCTCATGGGCGGGCCAAATTCTCTGGGCGGGCAACACAGAGAAAGGGGAGGTAACCTTCCTCCTTATGACCTCATAAGGGGCAGATTCCAGATCGGCCCATCTGAGCTTTAATTTTCTCAAAGGCAGAGCAGGATACCCAGGGCTTGGTTTACATCTATCGCCATTTCTAGCCACTGGGGGACCATAGGCAGGCTGGGGGAACTCAAATTAATGTTAAAAAACCTCATAAAGTGAAATTTTCATGCCATGGGACCTCTAAGTACCTGCGTTTCTTTGAACAACTCTTTTGTTCCCTTACGAAGTCATATGTTTGCATCTGCAGCGCTGCAGTGTGTTTGTCAACATGGTGGATCAACACAAGCATTTGAAAACGTGTGCACCAAACTTATATGAAATGCAAAATGTGTATTATACTGTATAGGGTGTTAACAAGGGCTATGTTTCGTATGTTAAACAAAATGTTAAACTTTTTTTTATTTTGTTGCCATTTATTTGTGACAATTGTCTTTCGTTTTTCAGCTTCTATCTTTTCATATGCAGAGGCAATTCACTTCTGATCTTCATATTGGCTGTTTCTTGTTTTATTGATACTGGGGGATTTAAAATAAAAAACCCAATTGTGAAAAAGATTTCATAGGCAGATGTAATGGTGCATGCAGATTACAATAAAATGATTTTGAGCCAGTCATACGCTAAATTGCCTTGTTAGATCTCCTTGAAAAGATCCCTGTCTTGTAGTTGTAAACATTGATCTATGATCCATTAAATGTTGACTGTTGCGCTATTGAAAAAGTCCAAAGTCCATCAGACAAGAAATATACACAATCTGGCTTTTACACAGCACCAACCCGTCATGAATTCATTCTGCTTTTTGTCAATGTGCAAAAAAAAATCTAATCTCTAAATGGAACAGGACCATTTTTAGATTTGGAAAATACATCATCACACCAAGAAAAACACTTGTGTGACATGTGCCTTCTCCATGGTCTGTGAGCAGAAAATTAAGGCAGGAGAATCAGGCCATTTGTACCCTTTGTCCATTGCCCTACATCTGTTTGATGCATGGAAATGCAAACAAAGCCAACTGCCACTGGCATGAAGTTAACGCTGGGCATGTATAATAGCCAGCCTATATGTGTCATGTTCCTTAAAAGGGGCACTGCGCAAAAACTGGCCGTAGGTATCATTTCTGTTACATCCATTCAGACATAACAAGAGTGTCTGTCATAAGGTTACAAAACCTAGCTACAGATAATATCGATTCCAACTGATTCGCTTGAACGTACAGAAATGCTCTCTTATTTTGGTGAAGAATTGACGGTACCAGGCTGAGATTTAATAGCAAACACATACTAAGCGGAAGAAAAAAAAACAGTAAGTGAACCAGGCTACTACATTTCCATTAAGTTTAAAAGAGAGAAAACACTGAGAAAGAGCAACTTTAACCTACAACTTAACTGAAACAGCAACCCCCCAACAGCAATGGACGTTAACTGCGGCGGTTTGAACTGTAAACAAAAACAAAGAGGCAACTTACCGTTCACTCCAAACACCAGGCAAGCTGTTAAAAGTTGCAGCCAAAGTACAAAACTTGTGTGCTCCTTCATGGCTGAGTTGTTGTCAGTCGTTGATTAGGTTAGCTGCAGTTCGTTAGTTAGCTAGCTAGTTAGTTAAAGGGACGACAGGAGGACAGCGGCGTATTGGACGTTGATGCTTCTGTGGCTCGAGCTTGTTGTGCGGCTCTAAACTCCCAGGCAGCAGCAGTAGAGCAGGAGCACGTGCGCCTTAGCTCTCAGCCAATCACAGTCTGGATTTTTAATTGTAACTCCGCCCCCCTTGTTCCCGGTGTTGGTGACCAAAAATACACACACGCACACACACACACACACACACACACACACACACACACACACACACACACACACACTGAGCGCAGTAAATCACCCTGGAAACAAAAAGAAACGTTTATGGCTAATGTGCTTCATTTAATGAAATGTCTTGATTAAGATCTTTAATATAAAACCACTGAGAGGAAAGTAATTCATCCCCAAATTTGTCAGTTGCAGTCACATTTAACCTGTGACCTAATTTTTTCCAAGGGGGTAAAGCTGTAATCTCTAAGATGTTTACTTAAATAAATGTCTGTTAAGTCACTATCTATCACATCTAAATTTGCAGTATTATGATCTGGTTGTCTGGCGTGACATCTCCCGGATAAAAATGCTTATTTTTTTCCCCATTGTATACGCACAAAAAATTTAACTATGCACACAATTTTGCAAACTTAGAAGCTAATGTAGGCCTATCAACAAGACTCCAGACCATATAAATAGAAAGATTGACTGCTAAATTTTCAGCACAATTTCCTTGTTTTTACTCAAGTAGAAATTCTAAATTAACCAGAACAAAAATCGTACAGCTTTCCACTTCAAGCCATACTTTTATTCAACAAGTTCTGGAGGAAACCAGTGGTAAAATTAAACACTCAATTCACACTCATTTGCCCAAGTGTTTTACTGTACATATCTGAGGTAGGCTATTGTCTTGAGTATTTCTATTTCATACCACTTTATACTTAACATAAAATATTCATTACACTTTTTATTCCACAATATGTATTTGATAGCTGTAGTTAGTAAGACTGTACATAGGACATATGATTAGGAGCAGGTTCAGGATGCTGCCATACAAGGTACCATCTGCTCATTTGATAAACATTTACACACATTCACACAGTTTACGCACATTCACACATGCCCCATATTTATCACATGTACAGTGGTGTTTCACTATGTTTCGTTTTATTGATAAATTGCAAACTTGTTTAGGGGTTGGAACTACTTACTGGTAAGACAGTATCAATTAAAGTACGTCCTGTATTATTTCCTAATCTTCTGGCCCTTTCTTTTATAGGGTCCAGCAGTCGTAAAAATCTAGTTTTAAGACTTTATTTTAGTGTATGTGTTTGTGCTTGTGCTCATGTGGATCATTTTCCTAAATTAAATTGCATTAAATCAAATTGCCTCAAACTAACTGGAAATTTCAAAATATTTTGCAGGGAAAATCAATAGGAGAATGACAAAACACATTTCCCCCTGGGCTCCCAAGGTAAATTTGGCCATAAATGTTACTTTGTTACTATCAAATTAAAAAGTCCACTTAAGGTGTGGGAATTTATGAACACTTGAGCACAGCCCTACACTTTTTTCTGTTCAGCAGTTGATTAAGACTGACTTTGAATGTATTTGCTCTGCTTCATGTAATCAAACAGACCAGTAACTGTGACATTAATGCACCTTTAATGTCTTCTTGTGTTGGCCTCTTTTGAAATAGTTCTGGGAAAATTCCCATGATGATTCCCATGCATGAAATCCTGAATCTGAAATGGCCAATGTTTTATTGTGTAAATCCAAAAAGGTTAATCCGTGGGCATTTCTCGAGCCGAGAGCAGGGAGTTAGAGTTGATTTTTGTGCTCTTGGACCGAGTGGGAGTTTTTCAATGGGTGTTGAGTTTGGGAGGGATGTCTAAGAGTCTAAGGCCCTTTCAATCTTTCACCTCACTCTTTTTGCATGGATGCATATGATTTAGTTGTAATTTTTCATCCTGCTCCCAATTTAAGAGACCAAAGTGTGATTTAGAGGATAAGACACCTGCTTTATAGTCTTAGAAGTGTCTTTCTGCCTCTCATTTTTACATTTCCTTTCCTGTGATTTAAAATGTGACACATTTTACAGTAGCAGCAACAATATTCTCAGATGAACTCCACACACTTTGATTTGCAGGGTAAAATGTACCCTTCTGTAGCCTAGGAACAAACAAAAGTGATTTAAATGTATCTTAAAGTGGTCTCACGTTTTGGCGACTAGCTCAAATACAGAAGAAAAAGGCTGCTGTGCTTTGATGGTCTATACTCTCATCACATCTCCATGCTTGGTTCAGCTCTATGTTCTCATACATGTTTAGGTCAAATGCAGTTGAAAATGATGGTCCAGTATTAAAACTATGCTGTGTGAAACCTACAGCCCTTCTTCTCACATGCTGGAGCAAAAAAAAAAAGGAAAAGGAAAAAATCCTTCCCCCCAGATGACCTTTTCACATCAAAGCTATCTCAAGCTAAATGGAGCGATACCAAGTTCCTCTTATATTCCCACTCATTAGTTTGATGAGCGGTAGGTCAAACAGAGGGTGAATCTACTGTAAGACGGGAAGGAGAGGATTCTGTTGACCTCAACTCCTACTTGATAAGATGAGGAACATAGAAATGAAAAAGAAATGAAAGTGCATATTTATCTTTAGGAGGTCAAATACATCTCTTAAAAGTTTGTTCTTCTTGCTGCCCTTTACATTTCATGCGAATGTAAATATAGAAGGTTATTGTGGTAGTATGTCCTATCAAGGCAAGCTGAGGATATGCTGGGAAATTTAAAGCAGCAGTATCATAACAGTACAAGCTTCTTCTGTTTATGCACATATGTTATAGAGAATGAGTAACTGAGAGCTGGTTAAAAGATAGATATGAACAGGAAGGTCCTCTTTATACTTACTTTTATTACAAGAAGGGCTGTTTCCAGTAAATCAACCTGCACTATTTTTTTATTTTCTGCAATGAGGAATGTGTTATTTAAAAAATTATTTAAATTTAATTCACTGCTTGCTGTAACTACTGTAAATAATATGCATTGTAAAACATCAACAGTTTTCTCATCCTCAGCCACATTTATATTAGAAAATAAAAAACAATTAAAGCTGCAAGCAGTGTTGGACGGGCACTTGCTCCTCAGTGCGCATCGGGGTTAATGGCAGATGCCCCTCCTTGCGACCGTGCTTTTGCATGGAACACAGACACTGCAAATCGTCACCAATGAAAAGGGAATTCTCTGCTGAGTTCAATGATAGCTCACACAAGACTCTACGTCATACAGCTCATTAGGTGTGAAAGGGGGCGTGGCTAAATCATAGGTTGTGGGCCAAACCATGACCAATGACAAAGGAACTCTCTGCTGAGTTCAATGATACCTCACACAAGACTCTACCTTAAACGCTTCAAAAGTTATGAAAGGGGGTGTGACCTGCGTAACTGGGCGTGGTTAAAGTATAGGGGGTGGCTCGGTATCACATGTGGACCACACATTCATTGGATGATGTTCGTCATATAATACTGATTTCCTTTTGCCAGCAGGGGGCGCTATGACCAAAAGTCAATATTGGCCTCTAGATGTCCTCAGGCCTGGACCCTTGTTGATCATGGGGAATTTCAAGCAGGATGGACAATGTACACTCTAGTTACAGCCACTTTCTCGTTCATCACTAAACACTCAAAATGGCCATCACGCCACGCCCACACCGTTCGACAAAAAGTTGATTTAAATAACTTTTCATTGTTGAGGTCTTGAGATGGCACACACAAAATTTGAAGTCGATCAGATGAAATCTCTAGGAGGAGTTCATTAAAGTATAGCACCTTGACTTTTAGGTCTACTTCCTGTTGCCACTAGGGGGCGCTATGACTTTGAGTAAATATCTGTCTATAGATGTCCTCAGGGTTGGACTCTTATGAATCCTGAAAAGGGGCTGTTTCTTAGGGGGCGCTAGTGAGCCATTTTGGTGCGCCTATTCCCGAAACCCTTAAAATATGTAAATTTTCACTAGGCTTGATGCAACTGCCAATTTTGGTGAGTTTTTGAGTATGTTAAGCCCCTCAAAAAGGCCATTAATTTGCAGAAAAGAATTCCTTCAGTTTCAATAGGGCCTTCGCCGCTGTCGGTGCTAAGGCCCTAACTAAAAGGTGCTAACTATGAACTGCAACCTTTGCAGTTCAAATCCAGCTGGCAACCTTTGGATGTTGTTCCCCATCTCCCTCTCTAAAGCTAGATTACTATGGAGCTAAATTAGGGCCAAATGTTTTGTTAATTTGAAAAAAATATATATAGTTGAAAAACTAAAGCTTGAAATTGAAAATTTAAGTTTTGGTCTAAAACTTGAAAAATAAAACCAAGTATTCAAAGTAAATATAAGTGTACCAATTTTTCTTTCAGTTTGAATAAAGTATAGATTAAATTCTGGAATTATTTTTGAGTATAGTTGTAGTGTAATTGGTCCCACGTGTTGTCCAAAACAGTTTTTTAAATGGAACTTTGTCACTGGCATCAGTTTGTTTAGTAAAAATCACATGTATATGGTGGATAGAAAGCATTCAGTCATAGTTCTCGCAGTAACACAATTTCCTGAAGGCAACATGACTGAGGAGAGTCTTCTGCCTTCTTTGTTAGGCTGCCACTCATAATTCCACGCCCCTCTGAGTTGAAGCCACGCCCCTACGCAAAATCGGGGCCAAAAGTCTGAAACTGAAAAAAACTGATCTGAAACTGAAAAAAAAGATTTGAAGCCGTAAAAAAAAATAAGTTTTGAATTTGAAAACATGAAATGTGGAACTGAAAACAAATATAAAAGTGAAAAATGAAAATTAATAATTTATTCAAAATAATTCCAGAATTTAATCTAAATTGTATTCGAACTGAAAGAAAAAATTGGTACACTTATTTTTAGTTTGAATACTTGGTTTTATTTTTCAAGTTTTAGACCAAAACTTAAATTTTCAATTTCAAGCTTTAGTTTTTCAACTATATATACTTTTTTCAAATTAACAAAACATTTGGCCCTGATTTAGCTCCATAGATTACCAACAAAGCAGGCCACTACACAAGTGCCCAGATTCACGGTTTGGCACTTAAATTGGATTCGTTTTTTTTTCAATAATACTGTATGCACCACTAAAGCACAGTATAAACTGAATGCTGAGTACCTTAAAGACACACCTGCATTATAAGCTAATCATGAGGCCCGTTTCGTATAGGGGCCCGAGTTAAAATGTAGTTTAACACTTTTGTGGTGTACATTCTTAAATTCATTTGTGCTTAATGAAATTACCACAAAAATACTAATACAAATTGCACAACCTTTTCCTTTAATCGTTGTGCATTTTATTAAAACCATATCTGTGTGTATGTCTAATAATGGTTTAGAAATTGTGAAAGGTTGATGTGGCAGCAAAGAGCAGGGATAAGTGAGACCTCCCTATCCTGTAGCTGAAGTGTCACCTAAAATGCCAATGCTTATATTATGTTAAAGTGTGCTTCAGTAAAGATATATAAATCTTTCTTGGTTTCTTTTTTTTTCCTCAGAAAAAGAGTGTCAGCAAAATCCTTAAACTGTAAAACTCAACAGGGAGAAAATGTCTTTATCCGTACAGTCATGAAACCATAAGAACAGTCATGTGCACTGTGGGCTGGTTTGCATGAAGCAGCCGTCAAATGTGGTGAGACTCCACAACGGCAGCATCCTCTGATGTTCCTCTTCTATCAGACAAAGTTTCTTCTCATGACTGACCCTCACTAAGTCTGAGCCAGAGGATGAAGTAAATGATGGTTAGATGGAGCTGTAGTGTGACAGAAGCCTTTTTGATCCTAATCCTCAACGTGGAGCGCAGCATAATCCTGTAGACTGAAACCTTGTGGAAATGTGGTTAAGCCTACCTTAAGGGGAATGCTACTCAATGTGTCATACAATTCAGAAATCTAATTGGTGTGTATCTGTGAATTTTCACTTCTGTCTCCCACACAAAAACAAGACCAAGCACTCTTTCACTTCTGCCTTCCATCTGGAAACACGAATGATGAGTCACACTTATAAACAAAGAAGTGAAAATGATCAAGGAGTGTAGTGTACTTTTCCTGTGCCGATATTTCTTTGGAAGAAGCGCACAAGCCACAGATGAACTGAAACCTAATTTTGTCCGTCATAGTTCAAACAGCTGTTTTTGCACACAAAGTTCATCAGGACTGTTCAGAACCAAATGGGTGTAACAACATAAACTGAAGTGTATGGCTCTCTAGTTTATAACTAAATATATATGGTGTATGTTCAGATGTAATACTGGATTGATTGGGTTGATTGGAATCTATTTAGTAAAATGAAAAAATAAATCAAATGTTCATTTCATTATGCATCAGTACCTCTGCACCTTTTTCCTTCAATTTATGGTGTTTTAAGACGATTAAGGATCAACTTCACTCAAAATGTTTACTTTCTGTGGCTCTATTTTTTTTTTAATACATGTGGCTGTATTTGTAAAATGAAAATAAATAAAAATAAATAAATAAAGTGTATTTTAAGAAAAGCCAAAGCAACTCCATCCTGTCCACTTCATCATACGGTTGTTTAATTGAGTGATTCCTAACACATTCTTATTAAATTTGAAATGTGATGTTATGTTAGTTGTTTTGGTAATTGTGGGGTAAATTGCTATTAAATAATGTGATGTATGTCTGTAAACATATTAAATTATGTCATATTTTTCTCATAATTACCTATAATAAACACATTACCCTACAATAAAGCTATAATCAATTTTGAATGATACACAAACATCAGTTATAACAATGTATATTGAACGCATGATTTGGTCACTACGAATAAATATAAGTATAATATAAGTACCACTCACCACATTGTATGTCCCATTAGTGGATGGCGCCCTCCAGTGGTTAAATAAATAAAAGGGTCTGACTGATAACTGGAAACTGAAGTGACATTAATTACTGCCCTAATTTGAGTGTATAAGAATTAAAACCCGATTTTTACATACAATAACCAAATAAAATGAATCTGTTGGTGTTGTTGTTGTTGTTGTTGTCGTCACTACCCATAAAAAAAACTCTTGTGTAAGAACTGAGTAGCCTATCTGGTAGTAAGTTTACGTCAACTTAATCAGCTATATAATACCTTATATGTTGACTATTCGTGTGTGGGATTATGTCAGTATTTTCTATCTACATATTTGTGTGACATCTGTGTTACTGTAAAATGGTTAATGTTTCTCTAAAATAGGAAGTAAGCTAAATACCACTGTTTGCTATGCTGCCTTCACGTGCTGACGGATTTTAAAGATACATTTTAAGAATGCGGAAGCTGAAGTAGGTTACATGACTCAGAAAGCGGGGAATTAATTTATACATAAGCTATGATAACTGATATATAGTGGATGTGATGAAAATTAAACACACGAAGCCATATAAAGAATACGCTTAAATGTGTTATTTTTTTACTGTTGGCTTGTATTTCTAAAAGTCGGAGCTTTATAAGAGCACTTGAATGCGTTCTGAGTTTCCTGATACTCAGTCACTCGCCTGCTGTAAACAGACGGTGTTCAGCTCAACTCCGGGTGGATCCGACCAGAACCCGAACAGACTACCAAAAACCGCGATGGTAAGACCGGAAATGTTCTCTGTATACTTTTTAAAAACTATATTCTGTACTTTATGTAAAGTCCATGTAGTTTTTGTGTTTGTTGAAGCCTTCAGCTTCACCTCGACCCTATTCAGCAACAGTTTTACCTGAGTGACAAAACAAAAGAGGGGAAGAAACGTAAAGGACACTTTAGCGAAACATAGCTAGCTGTTTGTTTTATTCTATTCTATCCTATCCTATTCTACATTTTGTCGTTCCGGTTTTGTTGTTAATACATTAAATGCATCTAAGTGTGACATACCAGCAAATTAACGTTATGTGCTGGGTGTGTATGATATTGGTATACACACCAAACACATAGCTACACACCCTGAACAACTTTACGTTTTTACAAGTAGCTTCACTGTTTGTTTTCCAGCACTGGGAGTGAGCATCATCAGACAGGAAGGAGGGACCACAACCACTGTGTTTTCTTCAAAGTCAGACAACAAAGTGGGTAGAAACTGTTTAAATCAATAGAGGGCATCTCTCTGCTGGTTAATATCATACAAAGTGTCCAGAGTGAATTTTCTCAAGAAGTTTCCAATAGTCAAATTTGGTATCAGTACTCTTGAATTGTAGCATAGGCTTCTCAGTGGTGGAAATTAACCTAGTACGTTTATTCAAGTACTGTTTTTAAGTAAAATTTGGAGGTACTTGTACTTTATTTAATATAAATGTATTTCCATTTCCTGCTACTTTAACTCCAGTACAATTTAATGGCAAATATTGTACTTTTTAATCCACCGTTTTTGTTAACTTTAGTTACTTTGCAGATTCAGATTAATAGCCTAATACAAAATATAAACCAACAAATAAATGATGTATTATTATAGATTAAGATTTAAAAAAAAAAAAAAAGTGATCCCTGGAAAGGGAATGCCCAAGCTACCCAGCACATAAAGTCTATATACCCTAATTAAAATTAGCTCCACCCCACCTTTTATGAACTGCAACATTAAAATGTTCCTTATACATGAACTCTTAAGTAATTATAATCCAATAATATACACATTATTCTGAAATGAGCAATTCCACATAATAAGTACTTTTACCTAAGTAAAACATTTTAAATGCATGACTTTTACAAGTAACAGAGTATTTCAACACTGGACCGAGCCACACAACACTATTCCATTCGTGCTTATCCACAGGACTGGTGAAAGGCCGTGGATGTATAAAGAAGAGAAGGGCAGTGGGAGCGAGAGGGACAAAAAGCTGGCTGATGCTAAAGTTCTGAAGAGACACTAACGAGAGGGGTGCATTTGTTTGAGTGTTGAGTTCAAATATCAACAATGTTTCTCCAGAATCGCAGACCCCACCTTTTTAAGTAAAGGATCTGAGTACTTCATCCACCTCTGCCAATACCAAATATTTTGTATCAAGAGCCAATATTTATACATTTTGTGCCAGATATCAGATTTGCAGTATCAGAGATTCTGACACAGACCTCAGACCAATATGACTACAGATATTTTTTCAGGGCTAGCAGCTCTGTAAAGAGAGTAAATACAACACACATGCTGAGGAAAGCAGAGCCCAAAACCATCATGGGCAAATTGATATAAAGTATATATTTCTCTAATTCTATTTTCATCAGTAATTTTTCAAATTTTTCAATCTCAGCAAATTAGGTAATTCATATTACTGTAAATAACACTCCACCTCCTGTATGCTCTTAAAGGTGCTGTAGGTAGGATTGCGAAGATTCAGGACTTAGCCAAAAAATTTGAACATTGACAACTTCTCAGTCCCTGCCCCCTTTCTGCTAAAGCACAAAACGGTCTCCTAGGCCCACAAGGGAGACTGAAGGCGTGTGCATGAGCAGTGATTGACACGCAGTTAGACACCCCCCCCCCTGGCCCTGATTGGTGCATCTGAACAGGGAGCTGTGGATTTTTGCAAATCGCACTACAGGCTGTAGGTGGTGCCAGAGGAACCGGATTATTTTTTTTAATTACCTGCTTCATGTAGTTCTACTGGAACATAGGGTCAGTTTTAGCAAATATGACAGAAAGTTAGTTTTATAAGTCGTACTTACTGCACCTTTAATATAAGAGATATCGTATAAGTTTAATGCTTTCCTAACATGCTGTACATAGGTCCTCTACTGTGTCTACAATGACCACCATCGAAGACAGTGAAATGAACACCTTCGGCCCGGAGCTGCCGGCCATGTTTGATGGCATGAAGTTGGCAGCGGTGGCAACTGTCCTCTACATCATTGTCCGCTGTCTGAACCTGAAGAGTACCACATCACCACCAGAGATCATCCACCAGGATACACTGCTCAGCCGCTACCTGTTCAAATCCTGCCCGATGCTGACCAAAGAGTGAGTGTTTATGGTTATGTAGTCCCCGTTTTTAAAGATGTGTGATGCATCTTAGACTGGAACATTGGATGACTTCTGCTTTGGCTAATTTGGGTCTAGAGCACACGAGATACCGGGTGTGAGGTTCACTTGCAAGGCTTTTCAAGACTGCTGTGAAAAGAAGTAACATCTGACAGAATATTTGAGAGAAATAGCACTCTAAATGGAACTTAAACTGGTTTCTCAGATGTAAACATGATGACTGTGGACATGACATTATTGACTCAGACTTGACATGGAGACATGAACAGGATCTTGTTGATGTTAATATGACCTTAGAGAGTTGGACTGAATTCAAATTTAAACATAGAGGACCTGTGACTCGACTTGGATTCAATTTCATTTTAATTCTTTTTTTTTTTTAGCAAAATACAGCAGAGGGGTTTTCCCACACTGTGATGAGAAAGAATAGACAAATAGCATGAATGTAAAAATAAATGGAGAGCAATAAAAGTTAACTAGACATAAACATTCTTCATATTAAATAATAAAAAAAGAAAATACAGAATTTAACAAAAACAACAGTTATGAATACAGAGAGGATAGAAGGTTGGTAAGTGAACAGGTTAGCTGATAGGGACCATATAAGCTGACTTACACTTGAACAACTAACATTTGTTTGGTGAATGTCAGAGGGATCTAGTCAGCGAGTAAACTTTATGCTTCTGTTGTACTAGTGCGGTCACACCTTGTCCTTGAGTCCAATTTTCTAAAGGCTACAGGTTCATGAAAAGTGGCAATCACTTCCAAAAGAGCACTCCACTAATTTAGCATTGCACTCCTATAACGTTCTCAGACTTACAACAGAGAGTTTAAAATACACTGTCTCAAAACCACTGCAGCAGAACCAGAGATGTCATCTATTGTATTCTTGCTCCTGCTCCGTAGCAGACGTTTTTATAAAAATAGGCTAACGATTGTGTCATAACCACGCAACTTACTTTCGCATAGTAGAGGAATTACCGTATAGTACAGGAGAATCTCGCAGGCAGTTTCGACTTACATTAGCTGTTTAAGTTTAATTACTAATGTTAACTAGCATTTTAGTTAGCAATAATTAGCCTGTGCCTATGTTATCTCCTTACATATACCTACGCTCTCCATCTCTGCTAGATTGGGAATGATTGAGATTTCTCTTGGCACAGCTACCAGAAGACTTACAACTTTCAGACACGTTGTTCACGTCACATCTACGTCGTCTCTCTCAGTTGGAGGCTGCGCAGTAACGCTCAGTGCTCACCGGAAAAGTGCTTCTAATGGCCTTCACTGGTCTCCATCCAGAGCAACGGGATCTGTTGGTCCATTATATACTGTCTATGGCAAAACATAGCGCCTACATTTACCTACAATGCAAATCATGAGCTAACCGTTCAGTCTGGGATTTGAATGTGTTATGCACAGAAGCGTCTAATGTAGCCAAGAGCCAATAGCCTCATAGCAGTAACCTACAGAGGTCTGGTAACCTCTGTTCTTTCGAACTCCACACCCACAGATAAAAAAAAAAACAAAAAAAACAACTGACGCTGAATCCAAATGTCAACTACAAATAACTGATTGGACTGGTTAGTAAAATGACTGATTTGTCTGCCACTCCTATAATGTTAGACAAATCAGTTATATTGGAGTGGTAGGTGTGTCTGTCTGTAGTGTAATAATCTTTGCTTAGACTGTGCTGACAAATCTTCAAGGTGGAGATAAGGAGATTACAGCTGTGATATGTAATATGGAGCTCGTCCTTCTCTTCAGATACATTCCTCCTTTATTGTGGGGTAAGAGTGGACATCTCCAGACGGCCCTGTATGGCAAGATGGGGCGTGTCAACACTCCAACACCCTGCGGGGTCCGCAAGTTCCTCCCAATGCAGGACGGGGCCACAGCATCCTTTGACCTCTTTGAGGCTCGTGGCGACCACAGCACAGGAGGTCAGTGGCAAATACTGGCCTATCTAGTGAAGCACCAAAGCAGCTGGCTTTGGATTTACTGCTTGTTTAGGATTTAATTACACAACTACTGATCTTCTGTCATACTTTTTAAGCTTATTGTTTGATGAGGATATCAGTGATTATTGTTTTGTCTTTTATTTATGTATCCTTCTGAGTTTTATGTGCTTGTTTGAATAGTGAGTAGACCATCCTGAAGTAACTAACAGCTCACACTACAGTACAGTATGCACTAGCAGGAGGACCACTAATGAAATCTCTAGAGCAAAAATGCCATTTCAGCAGCCAATTAAATCCACACACACACACACACACACACACACACACACACACACACACACACACACACACACACACACACACACACACACGAGACCTCCACTTTTACAGCCACACATGACTACACTTGTGTTCCGTCTTGTTTGTGTGTATGTCAGATGACATTACCATGGTAATCTGCCCTGGGATCGGTAACCATAGCGAGAAGAACTACATTCGGACCTTTGTGGATCACTCCCAGCAACAGGGTTACCGCTGCGCCGTCCTCAACCACCTGGGTGCCCTGCCCAACATGGAGCTCACATCTCCCCGCATGTTCACCTACGGTAAAGAGGGAAATATCACATGGTGGACTTACAAGAACAGGTGTGATTACATGTTACAGTTCAAACCACAGAGGGAAAGTTCACTTCGTTGCATAGTTGATGATAGTGCATTAAATCGAGGAGAACTAAAATTAGGGGAAGCAAAGAAAAGCAAAATGAAACAAATCAAAACAGAAAATGCAATATGTTGCAACATACAATGAGAAAAGCCGATGTTCATGTTTTATGACTTGAGAAAATTAATTAGGGGAGTCTAGAGGATCTTCATTCGAAGGTGGTGGTATTACAGTCTGACAGCCTTTAAATAAAACCTAACTTTATCAAATAATTTGGTTTAAAAAAAATCTAATTTTATACTTAAAGGTGGAGTCTGGGATTCTAATCTAATCAATTTTTTTTGTCAAATTCAGCGATCACCACCTCACGGCCCGCTAGCTATCCGTTCTGTGTGTATGCTGAAAGAAATCCTGCGTTCATACACAGCCTTGGCCCTGTAAATGGGGGGGGAACTAATTCTGGGACAAAGTCACACAACACTATTCCCGTTGTGCCTTTGCATGACACAGGGGTAAGGCCATGGATGTATAAAGAGAAAGGCAGTGGGAGCGAGAGGGACTGTAAAAAAAGGAGCATTGACAGGAAGGGTGTATTTGTTTTTGGGTGTTCAGTTCAAATATCAACAATAGCTCTCTAGAATCGCAGACTCCACCTTTTAAGCATTTATCAGTACCACACAGTTGTAAAAGTGTCTCTCTTTCATTCAGGTTGTACCTGGGAGTATGAGGCAATGGTGAGCAACATCAAACAAGCTTTTCCTCAGACGCTGCTGATTGTTGTGGGCTTCAGTCTGGGGGGAAACATCGTCTGTAAGTTTCTGGGCGAGAAACAATCCAACCAGGACCGAGTGCTCTGCTGCGTCACCGTCTGTCAGGGTTACAGCGCCCTCAGGTTGGTAGAATGAGGGACAAACTAATGAACAGAAAAAGGGAATTGATAATGCATGGATTAGATTACTGGAGTGGTGCTTCAATTTCAGCCCCCAAACCTTTGAATATACATTATATACATATACATCATTTGGTCAGCTTGAAGCTAGGGCTGGGCGATATGACGATATATACCATCAAAACGATATAAAAATGTCTATATCGTTTCTATCGTGATGATGCACTAAAATTCCTAATAAAATGAGAAAATTTCAATTGTCAAGTATTTGATTACAGGAGTGTACAAAACTAGGCTTTATGTGGTTATTTCATATGGACTACTTATTTATTGAATTACCAGAAACATGCTTAATCGTGATCTACATTATATATCGTTATCCAGATATGAAATGACTTTTATCGGGATAGAAGATTTTGGTTATATTGCCCAGCCCTACCTGAAGTTTTTTTTCTGAGCTGGTCAGATGTTTTTTGTACCTTTTTTAGTGTATGCATGCATTTAAGTGTGTTTGTGTATGTAGGGCCCAGGAAACATTCCTTCAGTGGGACCAGTGCCGGAGGCTCTACAACTTTGTGTTGGCGGACAACATGAAGAAGCTCATCCTGTCACACAGGTGGAGAAACCCAACAGCATTGTCTGCAGTTATGACGTAGTTTATGACGGTGTCATTTTATCATACATTATTTGCAGCATTGCTTTATTCTGGTGTGTATGTCAGAAAGCAAAAAAGATAAAGCTTGGATCTTGCTTTCTTTCAGATTTATTGAGTTGTTTCTCTACATTAATTGTTGCAGTTGGACCAAGATAAACATTCATAGGAGGCAATACTTTCTGGACTGTCTATCAGTCAAGTACAGTATAGACAAGTAATCATTCCTAGACCATGGGCCAAATGCTGAAAAATTAGGCTAACCATGTGAATGACTTGCAGCTACTGCATTATAAAACATTTCTGACATTGTCAAACAGGTGTTAGGGTTTACCAGCCAAACAAAGATTTAGCTTCCTGCCCGGATTTGTCTAAATACTTTTATTGTATTGTTCAACAGGAGCAGTTTGCTTGGCCTGAACTCCAGCAACATTTGTGACGCGGACCTGGGCAGACTGTACGCGGCCACGTCTCTGATGCAGATCGACGACAGCATCATGAGGTGACGTTCGGGTGCATTTTGTATTTTGATTCGGCTGCTAATGGCTGCCACAATCTCTACAACTCTTATCTCTGTCACTGATGTTATCACACGATTTGTACTGCAGGAAATTCCACGGCTACAGCTCCTTGAAGGAGTACTACGAGAAGGAGAGCTGTGTGCACTACATGAAGAATGTGAGTGTGTAGAAGTTTGTACAGAAAGCTCGATAGATATGACATTCAGTTTGGTTTACTTTGATTTACTGCTAATAACTAAGTGATGATTGAGAGGGATCACTTTTACACTTTTTACACTGACTAACCCATCTAAAACATCTTCTACTAATGCTACTACTATTACTATTACTGCTGCGGCTCCTTACAAAGTCATTCAGAAACAAACTGTTGTTTCATCTCCAGGTCACTGTGCCTCTTCTCCTGGTAAACTCCTCAGACGACCCACTCGTTCATCAGTCACTTCTGGATATTCCACGCACGCTGGCAGGTTTGTGTTAATAGAAAGGATTCATTCATCAACGGTCGATAATTAGGAGCAATTGGTGTCTTATGCAATGGTGTTGTTAGCTATAATATATTGCTTTGGTCATGATGTAGAGTAATTCATCAGTTGCAGTAATATCAGATATTTCGTGTTTAATCCAAATGGATTCAAAGTAACCCTGACACGATTTGACTGATGATTAAGAGACAAAGGCTGATAAGTTCAAGATGGCCTTAGTGAACCAATCAGAAAATAGGTCCGACGTTAAAGGCAAGGCAAGGCAAGGCAATTTTATTTATATAGCACATTTCAGCAACAGGGCAATTCAAAGTGCTTTAAAGCAACATATAATAATAATAAAACAATAAATGTTCACACCTTATAAAAACAGTCAAATGGAAGTATGCAGGAATGATCTCCTCCTCTACACATCTTTCTATGCAGCAAAATGCAGATGGGTTAATTAAAGTGTTGCTATGACAGCTCATATTTTGTTGACTACAACAGTAAAACATTGTCCTCACAGGGACTCCAACTCAGACTAGAGTAGAGCAAAATGCACCCATTGTCCTTCCTTCCTCTGGAGTTGGACACCGGAGACGGAGTCATAAGTGTTGATAGTCTTGTTGCAGTTATCTGCTCAACACCACCCAGCCCAGACAGTCTTGTTGAATTTTTCAGGGCCATGTGATACGACTAGGCTGTTGGACTACATATATATAGAGCAGTGTGTGTGTGCATTTGTGCATGTGTGTGTGTACTGAGCCTGTTGCCTTGTCTTGCCTCAGTAGGTCACATGCATTGGCCCCTATGTGTGTAAATCAGTGTGAGTAATAACTTTGACGCGTGAAATTCTAAAACTAGTTCTCTACTTCTTATAGTTTTTTTTCTTTACATATTTCCCTTCATCACTTACAGTGACTCAGTTGTAATTATTTGTACCTGATCCAAACATTTACATAATGTTTTGTTGATTTAAGTTTGAACTGTGTTATCCCCTGACTTTAATGATAAGACTTCGGCTGTATAGACCTCTGACACATAGGAAACCCACTTAAAACCCACTGAATAAACACATATTGTCACAGGCTTTCTTAGTTTGTGAAAATGTGTCTTTTCAACGAATAGATTATGAAGATTTGGTGACAATATTCAATATTCTGCACAATACTCGAGATAAGAGTTAGAGACACTGATGCTTGTTTTAGTGCCTAATAGGGTAACCCACATATGTAGATGAATTGGAGCGTGTTTATGTGTGTGCATCTACACAAAGTATTAGGTAGGGGAGAGTATGTGTAGGTAGTGTGGAGTAACAGAAAGGGAAAGGAGGATGGTGTATTTCTGTGCGGAAACCGAACATCTTGGCCACTGGTTTCACAGTCAGTCCCCTCCACGTAGCAGTTAATTATTTACCTTCACATTAACGAGATCAGGGAGCCTCCGGTTCCGGGTCAATGCTTGTGTGGTGTACGGCCGGCTTGTAGAGTAGTTTTTGTATTTATTTTATATGTGTTATTTTTGTGTATAACGCTAAAATCTTTCTGTATGCACCTCTGCAAATTGTCCTCTGGGGACAAATAAAGTGTTTTAAATTACCAAATGGCTGGAGATGCTTGACAGGGAAAACAAAGTGACACAATAAGGTGCAAAAAGTTAAAACCTTAATTCTAAGGTGTCATTATTCAGCAGTTACACTCCACAAGTTTGGGCTGTACAGTCTTTACCAGCACTATCTGTTTGTGTGATTGTGCCAAATAATGCCCACCTGCCTAATCCTAAAATATCCTTTCACCTCCCTGTTGATGTATTGAAATTCAAACCCTGCACAAGTACACAATCTTGTGCAAGTCGTACATTTGGGGTCACTGTTAGGCGTTATAAAATCAGGAAGTCTTTGCTAAAATTCCTTATTTGTCACTACTCATTCATTTATCAAAGCTTCTTCAGTTATGAGCCAGTGTTTCCGTCAGGAGACGTATGATTTGTTGGACTAGAGGCTTATGGATGTAGTTGGTGAATTGAAACTTTACACATATGGACTAATGTCATGTTTGGCAACGATGATTGGATGATGACTTCAGCAGTTGAAATGGCTATTGACAGACAACCCAAACCAGCCCAACTTATTTTCCTGTTACAGATACTTTCACTATATTTCAACAGCTGTTTGGAAGGATGAATGGGCTGGCACTAACTTAGGTGTTAGCCATACTTTAATAGTAAATACTGCTGAGTAAAAAAAAGATGATCTTACTTCTCCTTCTATCTGTAGAAAAGATGCCCAATGTGATATTCGTCCTGACCCAACACGGAGGCCACCTGGGCTTCTTTGAGGGAGCCGTGCTGTTACCTCAACCCCTCACCTGGATGGACAAGGTCATAGTGCAGTACACCAACGCCATGTGCCACTGGGAGAAGAACCTGCCGGCCTGCCAGAAGAGCAGCCACCATGACAGGAACTCATGCCTGCAGAGCACAGTGGTAACACAAAGTGGATAACATGCTATACATAGAAGTCTGGAGACAAAACAAGCGACCAAAAGTACGAAGACTTACATACTCTTCTGTATTTGCTCTACTTCAGTACTAATGGCCTTAAAGTTTAGTAAGTCATTCTGGGAACTGAGGAAGTCACTAAATGGGTTAGAAAAGGCAAATTGGAAGTTGGTACACCAAGTTGTAAATTGAAACTCACATAAGATACCTGGAAATGTAACATGACTCCATGGTGAATTGGTCCTTCCTCTTGTTCCCAGTTAACCTCCAGTGTAACACGAGTTTACCCTCTGCTGGTTTTGGCAGCTGCTGCTTCTTGAGTCTGGAAAGCGGAGTGATATAATTAGGGGGGGGTGGGATGACCTTTTACCTGCATGTGTTTTCCTACATGAATTACTGCTGAGAAATTTCCCAGATACTCAAATATTCATAAGTCAGCTTACACACAAATTAGGCAGATATATAAAAACTGGAAATGTATCTTAGTGTGAAGGACACAGTCTGAAGCCTTAAACTCTCAACCATAATATACTATATAATATACCTGTAGGCCAACATCAGTTATATTTTGAAGCATTTTATTTAAAAAGTCTTTTGGAATTTAACTTGTAAAGTTCACGACCAGATTTTAAGTGCCTTAATATAAATGTGAATCTGCAACAGATGTGGTTTCTGGCTACTCATGAGTCTATGAGCTACCTCCTGATAAGCAGCAGTATGACATGATTTACGGTTTACAGTAGTGATTTCATGTTCCTTTAACGTGTTCAGTCAAACTGTAAATTTAATTTCCTTTATTTTGATATAATCTCGTTTGTTTCCATCAAGAGAAGATTGCTGTTTTATTGTAGGAAAATTCTGTTTAATAACACCCAGTTTGGTGTTATTTCTACTGTGTGTGTATATATAGAGGCATCATTTTGCCCAATTTGACCCCGGTTTTTCACTTTGCATTTCCATTGTGTGCAGTGGACCATCAGCTGGCAATGTTGCTGCTGACCTTCAAAATAAAAGAATCAGGGAGTCAGGTTTTTAAAGAGTTATTAAAAAAACACAGACAGAAAGAAAGGCTTTTCTTTCTTTTATTGATTTTTCTAAAATTTCTTTCTGTGTTGAATGGAAATATGGGCACTTCATACAAACGTGCGTTGACATTGTACTACTCCAGGTCAGAGTGTCCCATCCCATGAATTGCTGCAACAGCATGAGGATGATCAGATGGTATAATTGTGGACTCCTAATTTATGCACTTGGACCAAAGCACTCTTCACTTTTCAATAAAAAAAGTAGCTCAACTTTGTACTTTTTAATGATTCTGCTGCATTTTGGTCACATGTAAACTTATAAAAACAGGCACATGGCTTTGGCTCAAATACAATGGAAGTCTCATGTTAGACACTTTGAACAAGGGCTAATTGTACGTTTTATAAGTGACCAATGTTTTTTGGGGTTTGTTTTAAGCTGCTTATTGCTACATGCTTGATGGGTGGAGTCTGCCATGTAAAACCAAAAAAATAATACAGTTTTTGGTACATTAAAACTCAGAAGGCGCATGAAATGTACCTCTGTTATGTCTCATGATACAGTATATTTCCATGAGAAGTGTACTGATAAAGGTCTCTAATGTTGATAAAATATGTGACGAAATCATTTGCTTTCTGTGGTTTATTCTGGGCCTTTGGTGCGAATGTTGATTTTTAGTCACAGTTTCCTGTGAGTAACATCCTGTCAGACGCTGTAAATAAATTCAGAGGACTCCACCCATGTCCATGCGAGCTTATTAATCAACATTTTAACCGTCAGAATTAATACAACTTTAAATCTCTATCTGTGATTTAAAAGTTGAATGCAACAGCACCACTATTGTGTCTGTATGTGCAATATGTCCTAATTGTTTGATATGGACTTTTTTTGCTTGCACTATTGTTCTTTATGTATCAGCATATGGGTGTAACATGTATAATCTAATCTTAAATGTGTTTTGTACTGATATAGTGCACAGTCATGACTGATTAGTCACATTTGAACTCACTCATTAATAAATATTTTCACATAAATTTTGTTTTATCTGTTTATTGCAACCGGCTCTGGGTTTTCCTTTTATAGCCATGCTATAATCACGGAAATGCCAGTTCACCACTTTGGACTGAAATATTTCAACAACTATCAGATGGATTGCAATCAAGTTTTGTACAGTCATTCATCGACCACAGAGAATGACTCCCACTGACTTTGGAGTTCCCATGAGTTTTACTCTAGCGCCATCATCAGGTCAAAATTGACATGTTCGAAATACTATACTGCAAATTGATGCAAAGACTACAACTTATATTTATATACAGTTTATTGTACATTTATTGACATTATTATTGGTGCACCAGGTAGCACGATGGGTAAAACTTCATAATATTCAAATTGAAGAAACAGCAATCTCAAAAACACATGAGAGACAGGCACTTGTTAGAATATCAGCCTTGTACTTCTAGGAGAGACAGGGAGGGGGGTGCAGAGGGTAGAAACTCAGAAAGCTGGAGCCTGCCAGTGTTCAAACTAGCTGTGTGGGTGAACTACGGTCCAAACAAAGCACAAGTGAACAGGTGAGAGACAGACGGTAAGCACTCTTATTTGGCTTAATGTGGGTCCGCCTGTGTGTTTCAATTAATAAACTATTTTTTCTTCATGAAATGACATAAAAATATAAACTTCACAGTAACGCAGATTTTTTTTCTTCCAACAGCCACTGAAATGACATCAACTTGCAAAACCTTGAAGATATGTAATCCACCACCGAGGACATTTGGTCACTGTAATTTTTTTTGATCAGTCACAGTAACAGTTGTGAGCATGAAAACTTTTCCATGTCAGCGACAATTACTAAAGATTGTGAATTTGGTCTTTTTAGAGCTTCGTTGAAGCCGCCAACAAGGCAGCATCAAAACAGCACGAGCCCAAAACTGCTTTACTGTTATGTGGCAAAAAAATAAATAAAGCCACGTACATTTTTATTGTGATGAATTGTCTATTTCAAGCTTTAAGTCTTTAAACTACGAAGGTTGATTTTCACAAGATGCTGTTGTGAAGTGAAGTCAATGGTTGCCTAAAAGGTCGAAAATCTTAAATCTTAATACACATGCATTGTTAAACAATCCGTCAGTCTGTAATTAATGATCTAAAACTCGAAAATCTCCCAGTGTCTCCAGTCCCATAATGGGTAGAGATCTGGTTTAGGTCACCAGTGCTAAATAAGAGGAACTGTAAAGTGCTTAAGGAGCAACCAAATGGTTTATACAGAGAGGGCTATAATGACTGTTAGACTGTGCTTCATCAGGAACCCTGGAAAACAACATCACTTGAACTTCTCACACACTCGTGCCTTTCATTCATAATGTTTTTTTCCCACAACCACACAGTTAGATTTGACCTTTGAGTCTCCACAGTCTGTGGGGTTTGTAATATATAATGGCTCTTCGCCTGGTTGGTGCAAATGGAGGGAGGAGGTTTAGTCGAACAGCTTGGCTGCTGTGGCATTGCCGTCGTACTTGGAACCTTTCCCATCGAACTCAGAGGGAAGGATGTCGGCGTCAAACTCTTTGTAGTAGTTTTCCAGCTCGTCTCCGTGGACAAACACCTAGAGCAAAGACATTGGCTGTTAGAGGCGTTTGAGACTGTGGGTATTTTCAGCACCCGACTGTCCAACATGTAAACAAGTGGGAATTAAAATTGAGCACCCTGTACCTGAGTCCTATAATACCACTGCATAAAGTTAATTGTAAAGTGGCATTTTGGAGTATTATGAGTATTTGGAGTACAATTGCAGGCCTGAATCAAGCTCCACCAAAAAGAAGCACTGTTACATGAAATATTTTAAACCAACACGTTAGCACTGTTACATGAAATATTTTAAACCAACACGTTATTCAAATGAAATCCAAACACATATAAATCTTCAAATTGGAATAAATCTGCATGTTACAAAATCTAAAGCCTGAATTAAGATAATTAATGCCGACAATTGTGTACTTTTAAATCTGGTACCATGTTATTTCACTACAAGGTCTGAAAGAAAAATAGTTAAAATGCCTCAGAGCTTCATGTAATGACATGTCACCCAATATTTTACATGCAGTTTCTCGATAAAATGATTAAAGCCCATGGTGTTGTCTCAGTTTCAGTCATTATATTTGTCACTCTCACTATTGACTCACTCTCTCTAGCAGCTTGCCCTTCATGAGTGGTTTGACCACATTGTAGGTGGTGGTGAAGTACCAAGGCTGGTGGATGAAGTGCACAGCTTTGAAACGGGCAGGGAATGAATCCTGGCAGAAAAACAAACAAAAAAAGTCAGATTGTTTGGTGATATAACGCTCAATAAAACCTGGCTCAAGGTGTTAGGAGAGGGAAGAGAGGTTTTCTTCACTTTTCCCAAATCTAAAAACATCTCATTCTCTTACCTGCAAACCAATCTAGTTCTACTAGTAATCTAGTATGTAGCCCTGTAGCATTTACACTCTTTAAAAGTTTGGGTATAAAGGTTCTCTGAAACTTAAACGCAAACTGGCTTTTCATCTGCAGCTTTTATTTCTACAATATCCATCTCTCCCACCTGCAACATGTCCACCATCTTCTTGAGCTCGGTGGGTTTGATTCCTGACGCCTGCTGCATGGTGAAGCCCTTAAAGTTCTCAATGATGCAGAACCCGTTGATCTGAGTCTCCTCGTTCTCCAGCAGCTTCTCCAGGATCACGCAGTAGGCACGCAGGATCTACACACACACACACACACACACACACACACACACACACACACACACATTTATTGGCCTTTTATTGATTTAAATCTTGCTGATATTTGTAGTCACATTTTGTCCTCTGTTCATGTTTGAGCAAAATGGGATGATATGAAGAAAATTATGAAGAGATCCTGTGCTGGAATGTAACTAAGTACATTTACTCAAGTACAGTATTTAAGTACAATTTCGAGGTTCTTATACTTTACTTGAGTATTTCCATTTTCTTCTACTTTAAATTTTTACTGCACTACATTTTGGAAGCCAATATTGTACTTTTTACACCACTACATTTACTTGACAACACTAGTTACTTTGCAGATTATTAATACAAAATATAAATCAACTAATAAGTGATGATATTTAATTATTTATAGCAGCATATAAAACAATTAAAATTAGCCCTGTCTTTACCAGCTGCAACATTAGTTGCATCACTAATTGTAATTCCATGAAATGGGTCATTCTGCACGAGTACTTTTACATTTTGTAATTTAGTTATATATTGACGCTGATGGTTGTGTATATTTACTTTATTATGTTTATACTTTATTCTACATTTTTACGCTGTTGTATTGCTACTTTTACTTAAATTGAAATATAAAAATATCTGAATATGTCTTCCACCCCTGACGAGATCTGATTGGTGCAACAAAGAAGTCCTTTACACACTTAAATGAAAAGTGAGATTAGGAATATCGAAATCCCAACTGTTTGCTGTCCTGGTTCCTAAATGGTGGAATGAGCTCCCTATTGACATCAGGACGGCCGAAAGCCTACGCATCTTCCGACGAAGGCTAAAAACACATCGCTTCTGACTGCACCTCGCATAAGAAAAAAAAATTAAATAAATAAATATATATATATATACATAAATATTCTTAAAACTGCATTTTCATATGGCTCTTTGTAGTTTTACTTATTTAAAGCTAATGTACTTGCACTTACTACTTGTTGTCTGGAGTTCGCACCTTCAAGGTTGAAAAGGTTGAAAGCACTTAATTGGAAGTCGCTTTGGAGAAAAGCGTCAGCTAAATGACATGTAATGTAATGTAACGAATATGCACTTCTAGGTACATTGTTGGATATGTGGTCACCCAGAAACCACCCACTTACCTCATCAAACGTGATCTCCTCGTAGTCCCAGTTCTCAATGTTGAAGAGCAGAACCACGCGGCCGTATTTGTCTCTGCTCGGCAGGATGCCGGGGTAGCCGGCCTCGATGGTGCTGCGTACGGCCTCTGGGGTCAGATTCTCAAACAGCTCGGGGTAATCCTTCCTGAAACGCACGTAGCCTGGGTGGAAACACAGGGGTAGATTCCACGGTCACACCAGGCTGTAAATTTGGCATTTTTTCGTAAGTATTGATTGGTCATGCCATCCATAACAATTATGGAATCCTAGTTTTTAATTTGACTTGTTCAATAACACTTCTGAATATTAATTAATAATTTAAAAGTCAAGTGTTTGTTTTTTATATTTATGAAAAGTTAGGTTGGGTCACAATGTCTCTAAAACTATTAATCAGTCTGGTTTTCAGTGGAGAGATTTAGTGTAACATGATGATCTAAATGCTGTTTGACAATGACACCTGTGTGGTGTAAATATAAATCACTGTAATTTTTTAGCATGAAAATGATCAGCCGTAAATTTTTTGACATTTTGTAAGTGCAAAAATATATTCATATTCAGGTATGTGCCCTCATTATGTCCTTCAAAGCTTGTTTCTGATAATATTTTTTGTAAATTAGTTATTATTAGAGAACTCTGGAGCAGTGTCTCAGTCTGTCCATCATTATATTATATTCCATATTATATTCTAAAAAAGTCACTCATACCCAGTGGTAAGTGTTAGTAACATTAACTCAAGTACTGTTTCCTAAGTACATTCATGAGGTACTTGCACTTTACTTGATTATTTCTATTTTATGCTACTTTATACTTCTACTCCACTACATTTTGGAAGCCAATATTGTACTTTTACTCCACTACTTTACCTGACAAAACTAGTTACTTTGCAAATTCAGGTTAATACAAAATATCAAATCAACTAATAAATTCTGATATATTATTATTGATTAAGCTGCCCAGCAGTGAATAAAGTTGAAGGAATGAGCTCCACCATTAGCTGCAACATTAAAGTGATGTACACATTAATGCATCAATAATTTGAATCCAGTATTATAAAGAATATGATTCTGAAATGGCCCATTCTGCATAATGAGTACTTCTACTCTTCACACTTTACGTATATTTTGATGCTTATACTTTTGTACTTTTACTTAAGTAAGTAAGTAAGTTTTGAATGCAGGACTTTTACTTGTAACAGAGTATTTTGAGACTGTGGTATTAAGTTCTTCCACCACTGCTCATATCATACAGATTAGTAGGGGTGTGCAAAAAAATCGATTCATATTCGAATCGATTCAAACTCTACCGATTCAAAATCGATTCATAGAATTCCAAAAATCGATTCATATTTATATATATATATATATATATATTATTTTTTAATTGTATGTCTACTGCAATCACATGGGAAAAGTAACTACATTTACATACTGTGAATCGTTTTTTTTTTATCGAGAATCGTTTTTGAATCGAATCGTGAGCCTAAAAATCAATATCGAATTCAATCGTGACAGTTTCTGAATCGTGCACCCCTACAGATTAGCATTGCGTATTATTGCTTTCTTATATGTTGGGTCCATGTCATACAATTATGATTTCTGGTGGGAAAAAATGCTGTCAGTATATTCATGTCTGCCATTTCAAACTGTTTCTAACGTACCCTTCATTAGGTCGAAGGCTCTGGGCACGTCGTACTTCCTGGCCCGGATGAAGCGGACCAGCAAACTGTCTGGTTTCTCTCCAAACGTGTCCTGCACACCCTTGGCCAGGTCGTCACCTGCACCTGCCTTCTCCTTAATCATTTCTCGCAGCTCCTTCACTGCCGCCTCCCGCTTCTCATCTGTCTCGTTCAGCTCGTCCTTGGCCTGTAAGGGGAGCCAGACCAGAGAGTTAGCTCACAGAACTGTCAAAAAGTAAATGATAAATGTTTACTAATGTTGCAAGTGACTGACTGTATTGTAAGAATGTGCAGGGAGAGCTGCTATGCACAGAGGAGTACTGTTTGACAATGCTATCTACTTAATTTGGTTTCGTCTGTCTCTTTAAGTGCCCTGATATTCAGTCCAACATTGCCCTTATGTTAGCCATTCCGTTAGTGAAGAACTCAAGTTTGACTTACAACTTAGCGTGTTATCCTAGCTTTCCTAGTTGGGAGCAGCAGCTGAAACGATGCATGCAATGCTAGCCAGCCGTTTACCCTCTGAGTCTGCTATTTCTTATGTTTTTAGTGCTTTCTTTCAAAGAAGAGTAACATGAGGTAAAGTACTGCAGGTGGGTTTGGACAGAAGCAAAACTGTTACTTAACAGGAACAAAAGCTGTAGCTAGTGAATACAAGTGTCAGCATAGCCCGGCTCTCTTCTGATACTGCATCATGAACTCATCTCTCTCTTAAAAAAAAAAAAAAGAGCTTAGCTTAATTTCATATATTGTGTAATACATCATGAATGATACATTGTAGAACAGTGATTAAACTGTAGCACATGAATTATGTTTTGTGTCCTTGGTAATGTGAGAACAGGTGTGCTTACCTTCTGCTTGGTGTGGTCCGGCAAGCTGGCGCAGGGTCCAAACACTGGCCCGTGGTCCTTGACGGTGAGACGTTCCAGCTTGGCCCTGAGAGCCTGCTCCTCCTCCGACACCATACGGTAAGTTCCACTCTGAAAAGAGAGTATTAATGCAAAAACAGATGACTAACTAGGACTGCGCGTCCTGGTGTATGTGTTGCTGTAACTGTCATCCTGATTAACAGCAACCTTTCGGACCTTAATGACAGCTCTGTAGTGTGTCCCAGTACGAGTCTGCACACACTACTAACCGGGCCATGCAACTGGCACAGCTAAATGAATATTAGCCCTTCACTTGTGTTTGAAAAGTCAAAATGTCCTCATGAGTTACTTAACAGGTGCATTATCTCAGGTGCAAAAACAAAGCATTTTAGTAAAAAGCAGTCTGCTATCTCGAGTACATTTTGCAGGTACAATACATCTTATTTATGCACTAGCTGATAAATCAAATATAACCAACAGTTAGAAGCTTGGTTGCTGCTCTATTTTCACAAAAGAAGTCAGAGTTTTTAAATGTTAAAAGACTGGAACACACACATGCAAACACAAGCAGCCATATAAGAACTTGGCATTCAGTAAATATCTGATTAATGAATAGAAAAGACAACAAATCTGACCAGACATTTAATTTTGACATAATTCAATAAAAAAAGAGGGCTCAGGTTTGACCCAGCCCTAATAGATGCAAGTTTGTTTCTACTCTGAAATGTGATAATTCTCTCACAAGACTTGGTAATGCCGTGAAAGGTTTAAAAACGGTCCAACTTATCTGTGAGACAAAATGCCTGATCACCAGTGTTGCAGGAGCAACAATCAATAGGCCTCAGTGTTTCATTAATCTCCTTCACATGAGTCTAGGAAAGCCTGTAAATACATGGTAAGGACTACTAGTAGACCTGAAGCAGGGATCAGACATTTGCAGCTAAGGCTACTGTAGCCGTTGACGGCATCCATAACAAGGGGCTTTGGTCTTGAGAAATGTTGAGCTGCAGCTGAGTCCATGTTACAGGAACATGAATAGGCATTTGTCTTTGGAGATTTACTCAATCACAGGCTTTTCCTCTTTTAACGCTCTTATTACAACTCAGAAAACCACGTACAATATTGGCATTGATTAGTTCTCTTTAAGCAAAATCAGACCAACACAGTTTTAAATAAGTAAAAGTGCAAATACTTACAACCACAGCCATATCTTCTGCTCTTTTATCAGCGTTGTACTGTCTGGAAGAGAAAGCAAAAAACAATTGACACACTGTACTCCACTTTAATCCCCCTTCATCCCACCCTCTCTGCTATCACAGGGTACCTTGATTCGGCTATATTTAGCACTTGCCCATCCCTGGATGATTTATCAGGAGATTTAAGGTCAACAGTCTTTTGGTTTCGTAATCAACAGGCTCACAGTTTGTTTTTTTTTCTCAAAGTTTATACTCTTTAGTATCATGCCGACAAATTCTGTATAACCATCAATTATGTGAAATTCAGTTTGTATAATTTGTAAAATCAGTAAAGTATACAACTATAAATAATGTTCCCTTAAATCTCCCATAGATTTAAAAAAAGAAGAAGAAATTGTGTTGTAGCACATGTAGTATCCGCCTGTTCTAATACTAATCTATTAATCGATTGACAGGCAATGTATGAGCAACTATTTTCAAAATAGGTTAATCATTTCTCAAGTAAAAATACAAAATACTGTACATCCAAGCTCTTTGTAGGATATGTGACAGTAAACTTAATATAGTTGACTTTAAGACAGACTCAAAGAAAACGAGCAATTTGAAGGCGTAACATTGGGCTTTTAGCAATTCTGATGGACATATTTGAATATTTTCACGACATAGTCTTGCATTTTATAGACCAAAATTAATAATAACCAGCAGATCAATAGATAATGAAAGCCATAACTTAATGTAAAATGTCACACTTAAAACAGAGTGAAAAACTCAATGTACATTTGTATTTGTATTTAAGTATACATTCTCAAATGTCTTGTGCATCAATTAACACACATTTCCATGTAATCTTTGGAAACCTTGAGAATTGTTCTCATGGGTTTGATGTGCAGACAAGTAGTCATGACCCTTTAAAGCACATGACTTCTCCATTTCTTTATATTGACTGTAAGTTACGTTCCCACACATCGGCAGGCAGAGGTTTGGAGAACATTATAACATAATATACTGTATGCCATTCAATAGACATTTAAATCCAAAGCTGCACCAGCTTTGGGATTGTTGGTTACAGTGGGAAAGCAGCCAGAGTAAGTCCCATGATGCACCTACTGAGTCTTATATTAGTCTTCATCTAATTAACTCAAGTACATCAAGATATAAGAAAAAAAAATGTCCACACTCCTTTGATTTCAAGCCACTTCATAAGAGATCATCACTGTCCCTTGTCAAAATCACTGCTCCATTAACAACAGTTAAACTACAGAGGAACCCTGAAGAGCTGCAGAGTTTGAGAGTTGTACAACATCAGAGGAAGAAAAGATAAGTGATGTAGCACATCCAGTAGAGGAGTCTCACCTTAGGCAGATGTGAAGTTGCTGGTGGGGAGTTGCAGGGAGTCTGTGTGGAGTGAGATGGATGGGACCTATAATTTGTAGCATTGGGATTAGTGGCGTCACACCAGATTACATCCAACTTTTTTTCTTTTCAATCAGCATAAAAGGCACAGAGGGTGGGAGGAAGTGATGGTGGGGGTGTTTGGCCAATGGTGAAGGTGCTCCCGTGATGAAAGGCAGTGCAAAGGGTCAGTGCACATTTTGCACAATGTAATTTTGAGTACACACTTTAGGTAAGAGGTGGTTTAAGAGGGTGGAGGGATTTGATTGCATTCCAGGAGACTTGAGTGAAAAGTGACCATTGTGACTGCTGATTCCCTGTTTGATTCTTGCATCGTGATCGAACTCGGTGAGAGGTGGAGGCCTGTATTCAAATTAAGTGCCGTATGTATGACACGCCAATTCGTATGCCAGTTTGGCGTGTTATCAAGACGCATACTTGCTTTTTAGCGTGTTTATCAACGCCGGTTGGCCTCCATTGACTTACATTATCTTGCGACTGCATGTGAATTTACGCCATAGCGAGCAGTATGAAAGGGTGAAAATCTGCATAGGGAGGTTGGTCGGGGTGGTGGATGGGTCAAACATAGGACTTTCACCCAGAACCCAACCCGTGTGTCACGTTTCCTAAACCCAACCGTAGCTTTCTTCTTTTCCTAAACCCAACCCGTCCGCTGTATACGGTGCTCAAAACGCGTACAGATAACACGCCACTTGGCTTTAGAAAGTGGCGTGTATGTTTACGTGAAGTCATGATGTGATGTTGAAGACTGCCGTCCGCTATATACAGCGTAGACATACACGCGGATAGCTCAAAATGTGTACAGATAACACGCCACTTGGCTTAAGAAAGTGGCGTGTATGTTTACACAAAGTCATGATATCACGTTGGTTTTTAACATGTTAAGAGACATGATGTAGATTGGGAGTTCAGATTGGTTCTAATGTTGTGACATTTCTAATGGGACCAGCAGCAATAGGAATGACTTCCTTTAGTTAGTCTTTAATTTATCTTTTTTTTTTTTTACTTTTCAAAGAAAGGGCTGTGATTTATAATATAGGCTGTCTCTCTATGTGACTATATTCCATATTCATCACTTAGACAATCTCAGAACCTGATTAGCAGCAACATCTAATAAATAAATCAAATCCACCACATTTCATGGTAATCTGCCAACACGTTATATACAATACATACATGTAACAGACAACGCATACACTCTATCAGCTAATGGTGAAGGATCTAAGTTTCAGTTGAGAGTGAGAACAGGTTTTGTGGAGTTGTGTGTATTTTGGTCTGGTTTGTCATCAGATTTGGTGCATATGCTCTCATTTTTGCAAAATGAACAATTCAGCGTTTGCTTTTATATTACTGTAAAATACACATCTTAAGATTTTTGCACTGTTGGATAGACAAACAAGACAATTTGAAGATGTCAAATTGGAAATTTTCCTCCTTTTTTTAACATTTCATAAACTAAACAATCAATCAAAATAATTCATAGGAGGGCTGGGCGATGTGGCCAAAATCTTCCATCCCAATATAGATCATCATTTCATATCTCAATGACAATATATTTATACATATCAGGATATAGCGATAACGATTTTCTGGTAATTTAATAAATAGTCTATATGAAATAACCACATGGTAAAGCCTATTTATGTATACTCTGTCAATGAAATACTTCACAAATGAATTGCTTATTTTGAGTAGTTTTCTCATTTTATTAAGAACTTTAATGCAAAATAAACATAGCGTGCAAGGATCATAAAGTAAAGCGTCATCCAAATGATGTAAATATTGCTGTACCTTCAGTCAGTTCAGTCGTTGGTTTTTCGACATTGTGGTACAAATTATATAGAAAAATATATACGATTGACATGGATTGACATGAGGCCCATCTCTAATTGGTAGACTAATCAAAAAATCAAAAATTAAAAATCATAGGGTTACACTTTACTTGACACTGTCATGAACGTGTCATAAACATTATAAACAAGTCATAAACGTTTATGACATAACGCTTCTTTTAGTAAGTGTCATTCGGTTTTTGTCATGACAGTTTATGGTTAGGGTTAGGGTTAGGGTTCATGTGTCATGACAGTGTCATGTGTTCATGACACTGTCATGACACTCTTATGTAGATACCTTCAAGTAAAGTGTTACCAATCATTGTAACCGGCTACAAGGGAAATATAATTAAAATCAAGAAAAACACAACAGTAAGAGGAAATTGCTATTTGGCAGTTCACCGAATATGCTCCACAGTACAAAAAATGTTTTATAAAAAGGTCTCAGAACAGTTCTATATTCTGGACAATTCACAAATCACATGAGATCTTTGCTTTAAAACTAGAAATGCATCATTCTGACCGAGGAAGCTTAAAAAATGTTAACATCTCTTCTATTTTTATAAACCGGAAATATACACACACACACACACACACACGGCACAAGGCTTTGGATTTAGACTAGGTGCATTCATATCAGTAAACACGGACCCTAAACTATATCCACAATTCCCTTTGATCAGATTAGTTCTTACATACACAATATATCAGCATTAGGAGCTGAGAGTAATGTAAAGGTTTATATAATGTGATCAATTCTGAGCACTTCATCTAATCAGACAAGTGAACTCTGAGGTTGAGTAAAATCATCTCTAGATTTAATTCATCTTAAGTAATTGAGCAACAGAGGTGTGCATGAAAACAAATTGACAAAGAGCTACTGGAGAGGAAGTACAACCAGATACTGTAATCGTAGTAGTTGAAGTGTTTTTTTGCTTTAAAGCTGCTATGACTGAAAATTATGATTTTTATTAAAAGACTGCATGCCCTTTAAACGTACAATATGTAACTTTCTGCCGCTAGGGGTCTCTCAACCAAAACAATGGATTGTAAACACAGACGTTTGATGACGTTGGGAAGTTGCGTGGAATTATGGGAGTTTTTATTACTAAACGCTATCGTCGATTAGAATGCATCTGTTCACGGACGAGTTTACCCATTGAAGTTTATTCACGTTATGTTTAATAACGTTTATTCATGTCATGTTAATAAAATAGCTGCAGTTTCCCCAACATAGTTAAGTTTTTCTTGATTAAATCTGTATTGGTAGCTAGCTGACCAGTTAGCTAGTTAGCCAGGGCTAACGTTAGCAGTATATTTACTATTTATTATTTTATATTACATGCCAATGTCACCTTTTGGATTTTACCGGGCGGACAGGGTTTATTGTAATGCTAGCTAGCCGATCTCCCCCTTCACTTTTCTGTAATCTTAACTATTCGTTTTGGTACTTAAGGAGGCAGGGAGGAGATTTTCGGTACAAACGAGGGTCTGCTATTCTCTGTTTGCCGACGCTTCATTAAACTGCCGTTAGCGTCGTTAGCACCCGGCACCGGCTGGGTCTAACGGTAACTAGCTATTGCTACATGTCCCGGCTGTGTTGTCAGCTATCATCCCGAATGAAGTCTCTTTGTGCCGGGGGGAGTGAGGCAGGCAGAGCAGGGTGTGCTAGCTGGCTAAATTGGCATTAGATTAATTGTCTATCTATACAGCTAACGTTAATGTTACTAGTGAACTTATTCGTGGGTTAGCGCAGTGCTGCTTTTATCCATGGTCAAAACAATCATACTACTAATAACTTTATGAGCGTGATGAACGATGTTGTAACCCTATAATGTTATCCACCAAGCATTAGCTAGCATTAACGTTAGCTACTTGTCAACCAGCACATACATTGTAGTAACATTAAGCTGGATTAATATTGATATGTATTACTGTTGCAAAGTGGCATGTAATTAATCACAAAATGATGCCTTTTGGCAGAAAAACCAATGTTACCCGTATTTTTTTCTGTGACATTGTATGATTTACAATTACTCTCGAACGTAGCATCTGGGTGCCCGTGTTTTGACGGAAATTACGAGTAACTAGATGGTGAAAGGTTATGACGCCACTGATGGGCGACTAAATGAACGTGACGTGTCTGAAAATAAAATAACAGATTTCTCTGGGTTTGCCATTTGGTGGAAACATTTGGGCTAGTGTAACTACACAACTCAAAAAAATATATAACATAGGTATGGTCGTTTTTAGACATTTTATAGCAGAAAAGTTACATATTGTACCTTTAATGGGTTAAGAAAAGTTTACAGCATTTGATTAGAAACATTTTTAAAAACAATGGAAACATCATTAGTGGCTTAAATCAAATCAAACTTATGTGGCCCATTTATTTTCGGTTGTTTAATCTTTAACAGACCAAAACCATAAACACCTCTGTGCATTAATTTACTGCATAATCCTCAACATATCCTAAGTTGGACTCATGATGTTCAGGTGCCACTGAACATTCGAACATTTTCTCCTCATTAGATCCCATTCAAAGTTAAATTCTAGAGAGGACAATTAGTTTAGGCCGGCACAGGGAAAACCCACACACACTTCCCTTAAGTCTTTCAGTTCATAAGATGATGTTGCATCAGTGGCTGTATGTCAAATTGTCATTTGCTTGTGGGTTTGTTTACTGTATTTTAAACACCCAAAGCAATTAATCAAAAGCAATAGCCGATGGGTTTGGAGATTGCATTTCGGCCAATGCGTTGCACGTCTTTTGCTCTCCACAAAACAACACTGTTTACCTGCATGCATTAGACAATACTACTTGGATTTCAAACTGAAACTAGAACACTTCCGATAACACTATCTTGTCCTGTTGCCTGCACGTACAGATTCTGCATTGATATGCACATATCTGTTTAGGCCATAGGCTAAAAATAAATGCTGTTTTTTTTTAAGTGGGTTCTTTCATTTTTCTTTGCAACAAAGGTCACCAGCTGGACCTGAATTGGGGTCTTATATCCAGACAGGTTTCTGTACACTCGACAGTCTACTATGGACACACCGATGCAGCCGGTTGTTCTTTTGTGTGGTTGATGTTTGGAAGTTTCTCTGACCCCTGGCAATGCTAACGTCACCAACACACGTTTTCCTTCTGATGTAACGATGAAAAAGCAGGCAGCGACTAGTAATCTGCTAAATCATACCAGATTTTGCTCACTAAAGAGATTTGGGGAACAAAAGTAGATGGATAGAGAAAAACAATGCTACTTTCTGTTCTCTCCCTTCAGCCTGAGCTGTGGGGCCAAGTTCAGGCTTTAAATGTGAGTGTGAGCTATTTAGAGATCCATGGAGCATAACAAAATGTGCAGCTCCACCTGCCGCTCACGATGTTTCATGTTTAGATAGTGTTAGTGTAATTATATACAATATATCATAATCTAGTGTTAATCTAGTCTAGCTCAAATCTTTAGACCCTTACAAACTGTTAGGCTACATCAAGCTGTGCCACATTTCAACTCAATGACTCACATGGATGTTAAGTATCAGTCACTGGAAATTAACTGGGAATGCTGGAAGAGAAGAAAAAAAGAACACTAGTTAAAAGTGAACATTTTGTTCGAATACATTTCTTTCAACTGTAGAGACATTGTTTCTAGGGTCAGCCACATTTACTGCAGTGGATTTTGCAACCTATTTGGACATTGTGCCATTAGTCAATGTCAGACTCCGTTTCCCAACACACTTAATAGGCTGCTGCTGCTGCTAACAATGCTGCTTTTAATGCTAATCTGGCACTGGATCAAGTAGGACGACTGTGATGCCATAGTTGTGGAGTGGAATTTTTCCTCTGCACTTAGTGTTATCAATAACCTAATGATCCAACCCACAGACATAGCAATTATCATTCATTTGGATGTTTCTGTCCACCTGATGAATGGCTCTCTTTGAGTTCTTTTTCATCTCCACCAACTTTGGGGGGGAAATAGTGTTCTCTTTAGCTGCTAAATGCTCCATTTTATATTTATTTCATTGCCATACAGGGACAAAGACATGCTCTTCAGTCTCAGTGATTTTCCCTGTAACATCAAGTCTGTATATCAATCATTCTAATTACAAAGGGTTATATTTTTTTGTACAAAAAGAATGAAGCTCAGAGCCAAGCAGAGGATGTCCTGTACTGATGAGCCTCTCAGCAGCACTGCATCCATCTGCAAACTCAAGTTAAACCTGAGCACAAGACACTTTAAAGTCACAAAAATAAAAGGCACAGCGATAAAGAAAAACAGTGTAATTAGGTTTCAGTTTTTAGTGTTGTCACATTCAGTCACTGAAAGCAAACAAAGTGTTTCATTTTAATGGGATGCCATTTTATTAGGACATTTAAGAGCAGCTTATGAGAGGTAAATATACCACTATTACAATTTACAATTGTTACAATATAAAACCTTTAAGGCCACATATACATGGAGGACCAGTTTAAACCTGAAAATACAACAGTTTAAACTAGTTTCTAAAAATGTGTTTCCCGTTTGCCTTTTAGACGGTGAAAAACATTTTAAAAGCTGCAACTTGAGTATAATCAGCTGCCACATTTCCATGTTCTCATGTGAAAAAACAAACTCAACTGAAAAAAACAGTTGTTTTCCAAAATAGCAGTATCTGTGGCAAGATCAGTTCCATGTCCAATAATAGTTACATTTTACCTTTCAAGTAAGAGCAAATACTGTTCCAGAACTCCAAACTCTTCATATCATAAGTTAATATAACACCTAACTTTAAGAGCACCAACATTTGTCACCCTATAAACATGATCAAGTCTGTTACAACTAACAACTCTGCAGGCAAATATCTGGTATCACAGCTAAACATATGCTGTTGGGAACTCCAATCATGTTTAAAAGTAATAAGTTAGCGTTTTCATTTCAAGCTATAAAGTTGTTTCCCCCAAAATTCGTACAGTACATCTTCTCATGTAAGACAATGCAGATAATCTTTTACATATTCCATCCAAAAATTACCCATTTTGAAATTACTTTTCATCCAGACTTAATTTACTAGGTGTGCAAAAAAACAACAATCGATTCACATTTGAATCGCGATTCAAGCTCTACCGATTCAAAATCGATTCCTAGAATTCCAAAAATCGATTTTTTTTTTTTTTTTTTTTAAATTGTATTTCTACTGCAATCAAATGGGAAAAGTAACTACATTTACATAATGTGAATCGTTTTTAAATCGAGAATCGTTTTTGAATGAAAATCGATTTTGAATCGAATCTTGAGCCTAAAAATCGAATCTTGACATTTTCTGAATCGTGCACCCCTATAATTTACCATTGAGAGTTTATGAATTCACATTATTTATAGTTATCTGAATCTGCTGTGATGACTGTACATCATCATGTTATGTAAATCTGTCGAGGTATTTCCCACTACACATGTCATGAATACCCTCCTCTCATTGGCTGTCAGCTATGACATCATCTGGCCAGTACTCGTCCTGCATGTAGTGGTTTGAGGAGGCGAAGCTGGGCTCGTGTGACGCGTCGTCTCCCCTCAGTTTGTTCTGCAGCTCCTGCTCCCACTCGCCCTCCACCAGTTTGTAGAGGTCGAGGGCGGCCAGAGCGTCCTCCACCGAGCAGTGACCCCTCCTCCCCACCTGGGCAGGTAAACCCAGACAGGGTCAGCGTGGTTAACAACAAACCAAACTGCTTTTCATACTGGAGGCAGACTTCAAAAACACAGACTACACTGTGGTTATGCCGTAAAGAAGATCCGCCATTATAACGGCTTCGCCTTTTTTCTCTCCACTTAACTAAACAATGCCGGTATAATTCTGCCCCAGACTCCACCTCTAAGTATACAGTATAATATGTGAGATAATATACAATTTTAACTGGACAGTTGTCCACAAAAACAAAATCGTAATTTTTAATTTCTAGTACAAATAAAAATCACACATTTACAGTGTCTGAAGATGCCCACCTGAATCCTCCTGTTCAGCAGCTTACTGGCCAAGATTTTGAGGGAGGGGCAGCGTTCGCGGCAGAAACCGGCCAACCGGCTGAGGTAGCGCGTCGTGCAGGTGTCCCTGACCATGTGACCTGGATGGGCAATGTCCAGCGCCTCAAAGTCATTGTAGATGGAGTGGCCGACGACCACTTTGCCCTCAAGTATACTGAGGATCTACAGGAGAGAAGCCACGCAAGTGCAGAAGAGGATACATATAAATTTACCTGGCATCAATGATTTGGAGTGTCAGCTAGGTTTAAGCATGACAGTTCAAACCACTTTGACCTGTATATAATGGAGCCTTATATAGGTTTTAAAATTTAGAGACAGCACAGAAGGTTATCTTAAATATTTGCCAGCCCCCATCTCAAGCCGGGCTGGATTTGTACTTTAATGTGTGACTTGTTTTCCTGCAGTACAGTTTCAGTTTTTCTCAGCAATTCCTAACATATCTACATTCTTATTTATTGAAATTGTTAATGGTGATACATGTGCTTTCTGCATTAACAAAAAGCTGAAAATGGCTCATTAGTTTTGTGAAAAATACAACTTCTGGTTAATAACCTTTTTATTTTTAGCTCAGCGTACTGTAACATTAATTCAAAAGCTACTTCTGATCGATGAAATAGCTCTGCAACGTGGCAGTGTAGTAATTGTACTGTATATGGATTACGGTTTAATCCAAATGTTAAAGTCACTAAACCAACCAACTACGCCTTTACGCAACCTTGGACATTAGACGTATACTCCCTGCCTAAGCTGACGTATTCATTGTAAACTGAGGAAACATAAGCATCTAGAGGGAGGAGATAATTAAAGAACCAATAGACCTTTTTCACGGCAGACATGTTGACATGTCATAGTAGGAAAAGCACAGGTGTATTCAAAACCATTAATGATGGCTGCATTTCACTTAGGAGAGGCCCTGGTAGTGTGCATGCTGACTCACTGAAATAGCTTATTGGGACACTTAAGTTATCAGTTTGAGCTGTGCTTTTCCTACTATGACAAGTCAAAATGTCTGCTGTGAAAAAGGTCCATCGGTAGATCTCATATCCAAAAGTGAAGTGGGCCTCACCTCCTCCCTGGCCTGAATGAAGGGCATGGCGTTGTGCAGGTGATGTCTCCGGATGCCACTCCAGCGAGTCCTGTAGTCTGTGACGGGCTGACATGGTCGGACATATTTATCATACAATACGTTGCCATGATAGTCCAGGATGCTGCAGCGGGCCAGCTCGCTGCAGTTCCCGCCAGGCCCCGTCCCAACCATCTCACAGTCCAACGCCACCACTGTGGTCGAGCACAAGCTGAGGCACGGCGAGCTCCGCCCACTGACCGGAGGACTCGTCTCAGAGGAGAAACCACTGTCCACCTCCCAAATGTCTTTGAGGGCTGTGACTAAACTGTGGTGCTCAGAAGCTTTAGGCTCAAGGTGTTCAGGTCCAGAAACATGAGTGCTCTTGCCTTCAGAGTCCAGAGTGCTTTGACTTTCCTGGTTTGTATTGTTAAATTTTGTTTTTTTGACCAGTTTATTTTTATCCAGTGGTTCATTGTGGTTGTCCATCGTTTTCCTTTTAATGTTGGCAATGATTATCTTCTGCTGGCATTTTTTCCTAGATCTTGCATTCTCCATGGCACGAAGCATCATCGATTTTTTGCACAAATATCGGTAGTTGCTGAAAAGCCCCCAAGAGGCAGCTTTACTCCTTTTTGACGCCTCTGCCATCATCAACACATGAAACTGGCATTGCAGTCATTTTCTAAGGAAATAAAATAATACAAAACACCCTGATTATTAACAGGAAAGAAATTCAGTAGGTGATCAGTACTATTCAGGATTCTCTCTTTTAAATCTACCCATTTGCTCTGATAAAAGGTAGCATTGTACCTTTAGTTACTGGGCCTGTTGCTTAACCTTGGTTCGTGTGTGTGTGTGTGTGTGTGTGTGTGTGTGTGTGTGTGTGTGTGTGTGTGTGTACAAATACAAAAAAAAACGTGTATTGCCTATAAGACAGACTGAACAGACTGACACTGACATTAGGGAAAATAAATATCAATATTTTTATAACTCCTTTACGTTACAGTCCACACAGTTTTCGCAGACTTGGCCATGCAGAAATATCACTGACTTTAAGGGGTAGGTGACTGACAGCAACAAATGACAACACGCCAATTCTGAAGAAACAAACTGTGGGACTCTTTGTTTGCTTGATAAATGTACCAGTCAAATTAGCCAATTAAAAGTGCTCTAATAAAATTAATTATGAGAGTGTGAGAACTGTCAAAGGGTAATTATTCCCTGATATATACATAAGTGACGACAACTTGGTTTACAGACATCCATCCATCTTCTTCCGCTTATCCGGTAACGGGTCGCGGGGGTAGCAGCTCCAGCAGACAGGTTTACAGACAGTGCCACCAAAACAACATTCTGGCAGTTTAATGCTTCGCTCGTAAAGCCTGACTGAAAATGGGTTTAATCATTGCTAGACTAGCTAAACCAGCATAGTGTAAATCTAGTATAACGTTCGCTGTATATATGTACTATCCACCAAATTGTCTTTACAGAAAACGTGTCTCCTCAAGCAGGCCGTGATGGACAGTAACTTAGCTCTAACTATCGTTATAAAAAGCTTACACTTATTTACAAAGACGTTCGTGGTGAGCTGAAATTAAGCTGCATTAAACCCTTAAAGGGTTCACAAACTGTAATTCCCTCATATTTAGCGTTCAGTTAGCTAGCTTGCTAAGTTATGTAAACCCGAGTTAACGTTAGCTAGTTTACGTTAGCTAAAGAAGCCACGTCAAACAAGACATTAAACATTCCTCGAAGAAAAATACAACGTACGACTAATGCGAAGAGATAAACTTGTTGACAAAGAAAACACAAGAGTACGACATGACATTAAAACAGATTTCATTATTTCTATATTACCTTTTGAGGTAGCTAGCACGTGTACGGCCTGTCAGGTTTAGAACATGCCTGGACATGAACATGCCATGTCCTTCGCTCTTCGTCTGATTGGCTCCTTCTCTTCTTCGTTTGTTGTTTCACAGGAAGCGTTCAACTGTCAAAGATCAACGGAGTCGCCGCCTACTGGTTAAATGCGCTTTTGCCCCAAATAGTTATGTTTCACAAGTGCAGTCCTCAGGGATGTGGTGAGCAGGATTGATGAATTTGGGTGTTACATTTCCGAAACATTGTTTCCAAAATTCTCAAACATTCAAGGCTTTCCCTGAGTGTTACATTTTATAAGTTAAATATGACAATAATAATTTCAAATAATATTGTGACAACGGACATTAAGTCACACATTAAGTCCCTGAGGCCTAGTGCGTTCATAAACACAGAAATAGAAGTGTGGTGTCCCATTTTCGGAAACTCGGCTGCACCTTTCACCTGTTGGATCATCAAAAAAACCCAAATACTATAAAATGAAAGAAAAGCAAAGTCTTCTGACTTACTTGGTGCCAATTTTAACAGTTTTCTTCAAAAAGCAAGTTTGACTTAAATGTACTTAGGTCTTATATTCTGCCTAAAATCTTAACAGAGTTGTTTAGCATGACATGTTGGTCGCAATTAATCTGCAATTTATTATGTTGTAGAGAAAGGCCTTACTGTACATAGGTGACATTTAATACTGTAGAAAATCAACAGTCTTTCTAGTCGGTTATGATGGGAATACTTGTTTTCCCCTTTCATCCCAAATTGTTTGTGTAATTTACAGACCAAAACAAATTCAATTCAATGTAGTTTTTATATCCATAACCAAATTTAAGACTAAAGCTAAAATATCAAACAGATTTGTCGATTGACAAAATCATCACCAATTTTACTGAATAATTGTTAAATGAATATATCAAGGGAATAAAATACCAAATATGTCAAGCTTCTAAAATGTGAGGATTTTCTACTTTTCTCTGTTTGATATAATAAATTAAACATATTTAGGTTTTGGACTGTTGGTAAAATAGAACAAGACAAGACATTCTCTCTCAAATCACAGCATGCAATATTAGATTACAAAAATTTTGAATTACAAGAAGGTTTTAACCAAGGCTTAAAATAAATAATCTGCAACAGTTTTAGGCAGTATGATAAAACATTTTCTGTTCATGAATGAAAATCATAGTTAGTTTTGGTTTTGTGGGCCTTTTTATTTCACAATCCTTCCAAATGTACAAAAACAAAGACAAAAAAAAAAAAAAGAAGAATTCACCATTAGCATTATCCCCTGTGACGACGACAACAAAAACCAAAGCGACAGATGACTGGAGATGGGTGTCAAACCAAAGTGCATCAGCCTGAGGTGAAGTAGACAGACCAGGGGAAATAAAAATCTCAATTTTCAAAAGCTGTCCCCTCTTCCCTAAAATTTTTTTTTGTTTTTAAACAGCGGGCAGGCCCTGGCCACCACCTCTCCACTGATTCCCCAGAGCAGTGGAGGACCTAAAGGGAGGGCCGCGTCTTTTCGACTTGGCCTCAGAGCATTCGGTAGTTCACTAAGAGAGTGGAATATAATTTAGTTCTTTCTTTGCATGGATTTCCCCAATCCTCCTTCCTCCTGTTGTGTTGGGGATGTTGAGTTCCTGTTTGGAGCTTTTATAGCTCTGTCTTGTCATCGTCCTTCTTCTTCTTCTTCTTCTTGGTCTCCTCCTGCACTGCCAAGGGGTTGGTGGCCTCCCTCTTCAGGTAGGAGATGAAGTCACTCACCTCGCGACCTCCCTGCAACATGAGCAGTGAGACGGGACCATTAGCAGAGTGTATATAAACAGGAATTCACTTTGTTTTAATCATCACTTCAAGCGGATTCTCACCTCGTATTTCTTTGGGCTCATCTTACGTCCAGCTGGGGCAAAGTACAATGTTGGGAAACTAAAAAATAAAAAACAACAAAAAGGTTAAGGAGATAGGACTAACTTTATAGCTCAATCGACACAGGATTATCGAGGCAGACAACGATATCTTGATATATTTAAAAAATCCCAACACACACAAGCCAAAATCTTGATAAGTATCCCTTAAGGTCGAGACACACCGACCAGACGGCCGACTCTCGGCAGAAAAGGCAGTTGGACTGATCAGTCTCCCCGAGTTGGTCAAAAAAGTGCTTCGGAACACACCAAAGCGACGAGACGTAATACGTCTCCATAACAGCAGGCGGAACTAATCTGTATTGTCGCCCAAAAATGAAAACCGGCAGCTGATCGGACGAACGCGTCACGTGGGTCTTGTTTCTCCGGAAATTCAAAGACAGACTGTCATGGCGGCTCGTTCAGAATACGATCTCATATCGTACTAAAATAGTTCACCGAAACGTGTTTCTGAAAACATTTTAAGCGAGAAATAGGCCATGCAGTTGCTGAATCTGTCTTCATTTCAGATCGACAAAGGTCAGTTTAAAAGATTTGTCAGATTTTGAGAGACTCTAGTCACGCTCATTCCGCTCCCTGTTTCCGGGTTAGCACTCTACCAATCAGATGGGTCATTTGAGTCCGACTGCCGGCAGTGCCCGCCCCACCGATTATACATGTCAAATCGGCCAAAATGAAGGCCGACGGCCCCTCGGACGGACGACGGCACGGAACACACCAAATAGACTGAAGTCAGTGACCTCGCCAGACTGTCCAACGGCCGATTATCGGCTTCGTGGGTCTGAACCTTTAGATTTGTGACCAATATACATACTGCGCCGCACATCTTAGAATTGAAAAATCTACTTGTCAGTGTTCTCTGGTGGAGGAACTATGTGATGGCCTCACTGTTTTCTAAATGACTTGATTTATATACTGAAATGTCTTGATACTTATCGGCTGACATATTAACCAATACCGATATATCTGCAATGCACTGATATGTCTGCCTGGATGTTTAACTTCCAGAACATTTAATGACTCTATTGAAATCAAAGACCTAAAACAAAAGGTTTTTGGTGCCATGATCGGGAAGTATATAGTATTTTTTGCCCTTGTGATCCAGTCGAGTGAATTAAGCATCAAAGCATATCTCCACCATACAGTTTCTCAGGGATGTGGTAAGCAGGATTGATGAATTTGGGTGTTACATTTCCAAAATATTATGTTTCCAAAATTCTCAAACATTCAAGGCTTTCCCTGAGTATTACATTGACGGAACTCATGACTCACCCGCTGACTTCATATGGAGATGGCACATCGTTTGCTGTGGCGTCCATCTTGGCAATGACAACATTGGGATCACCGGCAAGCTTTAAGAGCAGAGGAGAGAAACTGTTAACGGTTTGCAAGCTAGTTCACAAAATCTACTTTCGAGAGTCTGCCAGTTTTGTTTAGACCATGCTTGCCAGACAACAACTAATCCAACAGTACTCTCATAAAGGGGTTTCTATGGGTAAGAGTACCTAAGGTCATTAAACTGCAGCTTTTATTCAGAGTACTATCTCCGTTCCCTCACCTTCTCTCCCAGCTCATTGAATTTGGGCTCCAGGCTCTTGCAGTGTCCGCACCACGGAGCGTAGAACTCGATCAGCACGTCTTTGCTGTCGTCGTTGACGATGGAGTCAAAGTTCTCGGCCACAACAACCTCAAATGACAGAATTCACAAGTTTACTCATTATGGATTGATAGTAGTGCAGTTAAAATGTTAAAGTCATGATAGTTGCTTAAGACAATCAGCCTTAGTCCAATAATGTTATTGGACTATGATGAGATGGATTCATCATGTGTACATCACTATAATGTGGCAACAGTGGGGCCAATTTTAATTACTTTATATACACCACCAGGTGGCTTAATCTATATTAATATATCATAATGTATTAGTTGATTTATATTTTGTATTGTTAATCTAAATCTGCAAAGTAACTAAAACGTATTATACTCATGCTGTAGAGTAAAAAGTACAATATTTGCCTCCAAAATGTAGTGGAGTAGAATGAAAATACTCAAGTAAAGTACATCAAACAACAACTGATTTACTAGCCTATAATCACAGTACATAACATGTATTATTGTACTGTAGATTTTTATACCTTTTTTGAAGTTCTACAGAGCTTCAAATTTATTAAACAATCATTCCACTGAACCATTTTAGTATATACTTAGAATACATTATATAAAGACCCTGGTGGAAGCTCTAAATAATTTAAATATATGTTTTGTAGCAACCCCTTACAAAACATGACACACAACAAATGCAATCTAAACACCAAATATCTGGCTGTATTGAAGGATGAAGCATCTATGTATATTTTCCTTTCAAACTAGTAAAATTGCAGAAGTCAGAATATTTAAAAAAAAAGCCAGAATTTGAAGTAGGATCTCTCTCTCATATTACGGAAGTTTTGCCCAATGACGCCAAAAATAGGTTTAATAAAAAAAAAAAAAAACGCCTACCACAGCTTTAAGTTTAAGTTGTAAATATTACACATGGTGTAAGAAAATGTGGGAGCAACATGCAGAAACATTGTCTATTAAAAAAACCAAGAGGTCACATTTATAACAAATAAACAATACAAAAAACACAAACACACGACACATGTTAGGAAGAAATGAAGAATCTTCCTGGACGTTTCATCTCACCTTGACCGGTCCATCGTTGTTCTCTGGGATGGGCTCTGATTTGAGGTAACGCTTCAACTTGCCATCAAAGTAATCCTGAAGGAAACGCTCCAGAGCTTTCCCATCACGACTGTTGGAACAAAAACAGAACTTGTTTAGGGAATCAGAAAGGAAATGGAAGTGTTTGGGAAACACAAAATCAATACATCTCCAAGTTTTCACATGGATTGCAAGGCGCTGATCAGACTTTAATGTACAACTTCTACATAATTACGCTGCTCCTGCAGGCAAATGAAAATGGGTGACTTGTGCCGTTATTTCCGTTTATCTAGTGGTCTAATACTAGAGACAAGAACCTCCTCACTGTGTTAAATATGCATTTACTGAGTAACACAGTGGCACTTTCTGTAGAAACACCATTAGTTCAACATTCTTTTAAAGTCTAGCCAAAGGGAGGGTGTGTGTGTGTGTGTATATTTAAATAATTCACAATGTGCATGCTTTGTGTAGTAATGCACTTGTGGCAAACAAGAAAAATAACATTTGATTTGACTTACGAGAACTCCTCGGTCATGACGTATTTGTCTCCCTTTCCGGTGCGGATGGCCACCAGAGGCAGCTCTCCCGAGCTGCCATCCATGCCGAACTCGGACACATCTTGGCTGAACGCGTTCTTGCTGGCCACGGCAAAGTTCAGCTTCTTGCCCTGATCCAGGAAGCCCTTGGCCACCTTCATCACCCTGTGAAATGTTAAAGTTTGGTCTGTTGAAAATGAGGATGAAAGTGGCATCTCAAGTCAAAAGGTTGTATTCAGGGCTAAATCCAACTATGAGGGCACACACGAGTTCGCTAAGCATTCTCAGGGTGCAATGGGTTAAAAATTGTGGAAGACGAAGTGAAAAACAAGTGTTGCTTTGATTTCAATAGTGTTTATTAGAACCTGGTGATTAACGGCCGCAGAGGAGACACACGGTCTCCTTGTGTTTAAAGAAATGAAAAGAAACCGCTGAGATTGGAGCTCAAAGTGAGAAAGCCAATAGCTACTGCATGGTGCCGAGGTGCTACTGGGGTGAGTTTAGAGACACATACCTGTTCCTCCAGTAGTTGGAGCCTTTGGGGTTTTTTTCATAATCAACATCATAATAAGCCACCAGCAGGTCTTTCCCCTTCAGCTGGTCTTTGTTGTCGTCCGTCATGTGGGGGCAGATTCCAAAGCTGAGTTGAAAAGAGAAAGTAAGAATGAATCGGTTTACAAAGGAATGTCAACCAACAAGCTATACTCTTTTAGCCAGTTATGGACAACCACATAAGCCAGTGATAGTGATGGTCTACAGCAGTGTACCAAATGCAATAATTTAGTTTGTTTAAAGCAGTGTTTCTCAAATGGGGGTCCGTGTACCCCTAGGGGTACTTTGGAGTACTGCAGGGGGTACGTGAGATTCCTTTTTGAAATGTTAATTTCAAATATATCAGTCATGCATAATTCATAAAATTAATTTGGTTATGGATTCTAAACATTTGAAGTAACATTTAAGTGTGCTTGTTGAGTAAATCAAACACTAATGGTGCAGAGCTGTAACGTACCTCTTTATATAGCCTTTTTTTCTACCAAAAATGCTTTGCACTCTTCAGGGGGTACTAGGCTAAAAAAAAATAGTTCAAAAGGGGGGTACATTATTGAAAAAAGTTTGAGAACCACTGGTTAAAAGGTTGAGATCTAACCACACTGTTCACACCTTTCAGAAAAGGCAAAACGCAGACTAGTTCTCATGTTCAGTAAGTGTTTTAGACAAGAGGCGAGGCAAAGTGAAAGTAAAAGTAAATTTTGAGTCATGTGTACAAAAAAAAATACAGGACGCTGCTCTGTAATCTTTGTCACAACATTGTTACATGTGTACTACTTTAATTTTTTTTGTTACAGTTTTATCAATATGTGTGTTGGAAATTCAAAATAAAAAGCTAAACATGTTCAATAGCCACCTTTAAATTAAGAAAATGTAAAAATAAAAAAAAGGCACTTATCACATACATACTGGGCAAAATACTGGGGGGGGAGAGAAGAGATAAAATAACGGTTTCACACTTAAGAGTCCTTACTAAACCACGTGTTCACACAAACACGTTAAAAGCTCTATCAAACAGACTGGGCACATCAACTTAAAAATGACATTACACAACTAAAATGACCAGACATAACTGGGAAAGATAAACGGGCCAGCTGATTGTAATCACAAATACCCAAGTGTCTACAATGGTAATACTTTTTCAGACTGCAAATACCAATAATTTGTTGTTTTTCTTCTTAATCACTCAATTATCTTATCTAGCCTCCAAAATGTAAATGACACCAGATAATAAAGTCCAGTATTTGTTCATCACAAGTACCAAACACATCCTAAATGTATGCATTTCCCAGAGTTCAGTGAGAGCTGACTGTGTTTGCAGAGTGGACACCTCACCTACTACACAAAGTCCTGTTGGCACTGGGCCATCAATGTAAATATGTGCCGTTATTATGCAAGATGACTTTACTACTGCCAACAAGACAAACTACTGTAAATGTATTGTAAAAGAAAAAGGTATCAGCTCTGCTGCCAAAACTGGAACATGAGTATTTGTATGTTAGATGATGTATGTGAGATAACTGTCTCCACTAAAGAGAATCAAGACTCACATGTTGTCCTGGATGAACTTCTTTATTTTGTTGCTGGTATATTTGTCCTCGCTGTATTTTACGGAGCTGTCTTCGAACTTGTTGTTGAGTCTTGGTGGGCGGAACAGGACGATTCCCCTGTAAAACAAAACAGGAAATGTCACTGTAGTCTTGCTGCACCAACAACAGCTACACTGGTAATATAAAAGGTGTAAGGACGCAAGTCATTTTCACTTTATTACTAATATCCGCTCCCAAGGACTCAAAGCACAAACTGGCACAGACTGGGCCAAAGGCAGAAAGAGCTACTTACTCTCCGTCAATGCCGTGGCTCTGGAGGAGAGCCTCAGAGTTGGTGTGGGCGAAGCGGTAGTTGTCCCTCAAGGCGCTGGCTGCCTTCAGGAACTCTGTCTTTGCTGTGCTTTTGTCATCAGAAAAGAACCCTGGGAAGGAAAAGTGAATCATGTTCAGATCAGGATGTAATAACCATGGTCCAATTGTTCCCAACTTTCACCAACAGTGACTGAAATTCAAACAGTAACTCACCAACAACACTTGCATCCTGGTCTGAAGTGTACTTTGCCAAGTCTGTGTCAGCCTTAAGCTCCACAGAAGCTGGTCCAGCCTGCTTCTTAAGGAAACTGACAATCCCATCTACAGAGAGCAAGAGGAAAGCAGACAAACAACACAGAGAGAAGAAAAGATAGAGGCAGGAAAAATAAAGATGACCATGAGGTGACAGAAATAAGCATATATAAAAAGGAGTACTTGTGCAAATGTGAGAGCATTTAAGCCATTTTAAAACACACAAAATCACATCAGACGCAAATACCTGCGGTTCTGGGACCATCATAGGGACCAGTTTCCTCTCCATCCCTAAAGATCTTCAGAGTCGGGTAGCCACTGACACCATATTTGCTGCATGTGTTGCTGTTGGATGTGCAGTCAACCTAAGGGGGGAAAAAGCATTCACTTTCTGAAGAGATACAGAGAGTACTATAGTACAGAGTGCACAGAGGCATTGTTAAGTGGACAAAGTTAAGTGAACTGCATTATGTAATACCTTGGCCAGAGCGACAGTGCCTTTCAGACGTGTGGCGGCTGCTTCATACTCGGGTGCTAGCCGTTTACAATGGCCGCACCTAATGGACAGAGGATATGGATCAGTCAAACAAGAGAACAAGTTACACTAAAGCTGTATTCAAGTTTCAGCATGGCGAAGACCCTGAGGGAGATCTAGTGATCTCAGTGTGGAATTTGATATCTGAGGTAATTCAATTGGATTTGTAAAATACATAAAAGGTTGTTAAGTGTGGAAAATGACTCACAAGATTTAAAATCATTTAACTTTAATTAGCTTGTAAAATGATTAGGGAATGCAAGTAACTATTATTATTTACTTACTATTATATATTTAATTAATTACTCTGTTGATCATTCGATGAATCATTTGGTCCATAAAATGTAAGAAAATAATAACATAAATGACCATCGCAATTTCCCAAAACCCAATATATATTGGATATTGCTTATTTTTCTGTGCAATAGTGTGAAACCATAAGAGATGTGGTTGCTTATCATAGACAATTAAGACAACAGCTAATATTCACATTCGATCAACTGGAACCAGTGTATTTTTTGCAAAAAAAAAAAAAATTCTATTTCTGCTCTACAAATTACGTTTTAATATATAGCATCCTGCTTAACTTCAAGTTTGGCACAGTTGAAACACGTCACAGTTTCTCTGGACCAATCAGAGGTGGACACCAAAACTTCCCTGGCCAATCACAACGTTACAACAGCGAAAGGACACACCCCTAACTTCCTCATAGCCTCATTAGCACGACGCATTTTACATTGAAAATGATTCACAGCAGTTAAAAATGCAAGTCAGGACTAATTGTCTTTTATTGTTACAGTTTAATGTTTAATGTACTGTCAAATTGTGGCAGTCTTGGAATCTCAGATCCACTTAAAGTCTATGAATACAGCTAGTTGGCTAGCAACTCCACACATAAAGGCCCTGCTCGAACCGGGTATCGAACCCAGTACTCAGCAGTGTCTACTTGCTGTGAGGCATCTAGCATATTTAACGTTTGCAAACAGAATTGCTCATATAGTCTTTACAAAGCGTGAACATACTCACCAAGGGGCAAAAAATTCCACAAGAGCGAGTTCATGGTCTCCAATCTTGCTTTCGAAATCATCATCCGTGTAATCAAGCACATCACTGCCCCAGGTGAAGCCGGTGAGAGCGGCCAAAAAGATCACCCTCAACATCGCACACCGCGGTAGTTTAAAAATATATTTAACTTTGTTTAACAAAAAATAGTTTGAATTGCAAAATGTGTCCGCGGCAGCCCCCTCTTCGGTAAAGTGAAAGCCAAGGCTGCAAGCTCCTCGGACAGGGCCAAATGCAGACTAGTCGATAGAGAAAGAGAAAGGGATGGAGGCGGTGAGGATGTTCAGGCAAACAGCGAGACCTCTCCTAACCACAGTGTGGCAACCTCCCATTGGTCCATGCGATGCGTCACTCTGCCTCGGTTAGCCAATGAGAGGCAGGCAAACGGGATATCATCGTCTCAGAACCAATCACAACTCTTCGCATCACACCAAGGGAAACAGACGCGGCAGTATATACAGTCTACGGTTAATAGTTTGCTGCTTGATAACATGGCTTTTAATGAACTGCAAACAACTCTAAAATGTGTCGATTACAGTATGTTGTTTAATATGTCATGTGCATACAAGTGATCAATCCATGGATTTATTAGACACCAAAAATACAGTTGCAGTGGTGAAATAAGAACACAACTTCTCTCATATTGCAACAATCACGTTTTTTATTGTCATAATCATGCACAACAATTACAGAGAAGCAGTTGTTGGCAACGAAAATCTTGGATCTCAGGCTCCCTCCAACAATGCTCATTTAAATATATATTTAAAAAAAAAGAAAACCATGCAAATAAAAAAATGAGAATCTAAGACATAAATAAGATGATTAAGATAATGACAAAAAAGCACAATGTGTCCATTATGATTAAGGATGATGATTGATAATTAATGGAGTTTCACCTATGTGTGCAATTGTCAGTTGTTTCTTGCACTAAATAAGTAAAATATTAACTAAGGTAAGCCCAGCATAATTACTTAATCTTGAGGCCCTGTCTTGTAGAGGTGCCCTGTTTCTAAAATCTAGTTTTAATACCATTATCCTTTTAGTTTGTATTGTGCTCACATCTGTGCATCTTCCCAAATAAAGTTGTGATTAATCAGAATTACTACAAAGTAACTGATACACAGAAGAGAAAAAGGTCATGTGTGCTGAACCTGGAGGCAACAGTGCATACTCAATGCACTGAATGTGGGAGGACGGAGGGGAGGCAACAGTTCTTGCCCTGGGGTCCACTAACAGGTTCATCTGGCTGTGATTAGGAGACAACTATGTAGGTGGCCAGCTTTATACAATTCCTTTGGGGTATCCAATTTAAAACATGTGCAATAAATATCTATCTTAAATTAATGTAATGCCAAGAGCCTCTGATGACTTTTATGACTCTTGTGATTGTTTGTATTAATTATTGGTCGATTGTGGTTGTCTGGTTTAATTTGTGTTGTTTTGTTTGCTGGTTAGTTGTCTGACTATGAATGTTTCTTGATCTCAACCTCAACAATGCAACATGATTAAATATCAGTTTGAATCTGCTCTGGTAGATGGACACTGTCTGACTTTCATAACAAAGCCCCTTAAGCATATTTCATTATCAACAACATAACAATGTCACATACAGTGTGTGCTAAACATTTTCCTTCTTCATAAAGCTGCAGTTATATTATTGGTCCAGCAGAGGGAGCTCTCTGACAGCACAGAGTGCTCCTCAATCACTATACTCTGTTCTCTAGTGTATCTATCTCTCCACCGTTACATATTCCATATGTACGGGGATGATCCAGTGGTGTAGTCTACGTGATACGCAGGTATACGCAGTATACCCACAAAAGAAAACTCCAGGATTTCCATATACCCACTTAAAATGTCCAATGACACGCAACAACATACTTTCCATTATATTTTTTATATATTTTTCTTCGTATAGGCTAAATAAAGGTATATTTCCACCGTAAATTGGTGCAATAAAGTGTATCCAAATGCAGAAAATTAAGTTGTTGATGCTCAAAACTTCCCTGGGGGAGGACACCCAGACCCCCCACTATGATATGCCCCCCCTTCCCCAAAGGCAGATTCTGGCCCATATATATAGGCCAATATAGCCTATATATACAGTAGCCTACAGCAGGGGTGTCGGACTGGGGGGGAAAAGGGGACTGAGTACCCAGGGCCCTCATGTGAGGAGGGCCCAAAAAGATGCTAGAATAAATAGCTGTTGGATGCGGGGAAGGGCCCATAGAAAATGCCTTTCTACAGGGCCTAGAATTTTGTGCTAGGCCCCTGACCTACAGTATACATACTACAATACATTCGACTACACCACTGGGATGATCCCCCTGAGGTCAGGTACGTGGATACTTCTTCAAGACACACCGGCTTGCCCAGCCACGCCCTATGCTATTTCCTATAAAGCACCTGTGCTGGCGTGGAATCACTGATAGTTTGATCGGAACCGTCTCCGAGCAGCCTACAGCTGGAGAGATAGTCTCTTCACTCAGGGAACCAAGGTTACAACGTAACCGAGCGTTCATAGTCAGGTATGTTATAACAAACATATATTCCATCACTGTTACACAAGTCATACAACACCTCCGTAGGTTCTTTTAGGTTTTTCCTTATAGAGTTTGGGATTCTCAGTAATCCTTTACTTTTTTTCGCAAGTATTTGTACCCCGACTATTTTACAATATTACAATTACTATCACAAGCTGTAGATTTACATGCTACTTTGATGTCCAGTGAGATGTCCCAAAACCAAAAGTAACAAGTCTGGTGCTTGCAAAATCCAAATATCCCTATGTAACCTGTCTAGTGTCTTTCAGCAGTGTTTCCTTTAAAGCTTAGGCCTTCATCACCTTTTCATTAGAATCATGTTTTTTCTCTTCAAACTGCAGTTGTAGTGTGAATGTGTAAATGTTAAAGTGTTTTCAATTCTGACATTCACCCATATAACTTCAAATTACATTGCCTTTTTGAGGAGGATAGTTACAGACTAGTAGTGAAAATCTTGAACATATAAGGGATATAAAAAGTAATGAAATCAGGAGGACTAAAAATTTAAGTTTTAAACAACTCAAAATCTCTATTGTGCCACATTTGTTTTATAAAGACAGAACCCTTGCCACTGCTCAAATAGCTGTCTGATGTTATTGTAGGGAAAGAATATAATAAATAAGATGTCAGTAATAAACAATGCTCTCCACTCATGCAGATAAGCTAAAGGAAAATAGATAAATCAGATAAGGTTATTCAAGAAAAATATAGTATTTGATCATATAGTAAAGTCTTTATAATACATTGTGCATTCAGTATGTATTATTTGCCTGCCCTGTTAAACAAGAAAACCACATTCTGCAATCCCAGAGTACTTCTTGCTTGGTTAAAAAGTTTACATGATTATTTATGCACTAACGGACTCATGACTTTCAAATAAAGGTCCACTGTTTCCATCTAAAATGTGTGTCCTTTCATTATTATTATAAACCTTGCTTCCTAAACAGACAAGTTTCTTTTAGCAACACCTCATAAGCCCCGTCATCTCCGTGCCGCCTGCCGAGCCGTGCTAATCCAGAGCTCTTTCTTCCAGACCAGCCACCGTTTACTGTAAACTCACAGCTGATATGGGAATGGCAGAATTAGATGGAAATCATTTAGGGACCAAATGAGGTTAGAGGCTTGAGTTGTGTTTTCATGACATGTAATGTGGAGCTGCGAACAGTATTGCACTGCACAGCATTTTGTAAAACATCTGTACGCCCAAAGGCATCTCAGCATATCGCCTTTACACCTTACACTTAATACTGTAAAGCCTTTTTTTTTATTATCATTTAATCAACATTTTATCGCAAAGTCTGTTAGTTACAGTATTGACGTCACTGTTCAACCACCATTTTATCTCAGGAACCTGTTTCATGTGTGTGTGGCTGTGCACTCTGCTGCACTCTTCTGCACTGTAGAGATTTGTCTTTCTGTTTCCCCCACAAAGCCCCTTCCCTCTCAAATCAAAGCCCCCATTGCCTCTGTGAAGTGGTTGCCACAGCAACCCACTTGCTCCTCAGCCATATCTGGAACAAGGAGGAGGAGAGAAGTCTGCAGCATTATGCTGGTGACATGCTCCGAGTACTGTGAGCGATTGAGAGGGAGGGAGGAGGAGGATGTATTCAGGACATTAGAACCGTCCTCCAAATCCTTGAAGTGAGGGAAACAGAACACCAACACTTGACGTCTCAGCTGTGTCTTGTCCGAACACTGAACGCCTTGTTGTCCTGTCAGCGTCCAGACCAAAACACTGGGGAAATTGTTGCCTGTTTCATCACTGGAGACAATAAAAATCTATTCATTCTGCAAGGGACAAAGCACTTGTTACATACTCCCTGCACTGCAGAGAACGTCTTTGCGCTCACCTTTAAACAAAAGACGGACACATATTTGGGTTCATATTCACTCTTGAAGGCACACAATTAATTTCGCACATTTCCCACCATGGTTGTATACTGGGTGTTTGCACTATACTACATGTTCACAGTTAGATTTAATAGTAATTCATCATGGAGCTTAAATGATAAGCCTGGCAATATTCTATATTTTTGTTTACATCAACATCCCATGAAAATAGATAAAAATAACAATGTGTTCTATCTTTCAATACTTTCTCAGTGCGTCTGTGACACTCAGCCCCCAAACCACTGGTTCCTACTAAAGACATTTAAAAACAGGTCACAAATTAAAAAATATATAGAATATTACCTGCCTTGTGCTTTGACTGGTGCACAGACAAGACTGCCTTTGCAGTATAAGTGAGGGGCCTAAAATGTTTAATAAAGTCAGGAAAAGTCTTGGCTCTGTGCGAAAACAAGAACCCTGACTAAACATTGTCACATGACACTATGCAACCACGCTGATCGCAACCATGCACCTCAAGCTTGGTTACCATGGTTACTTAAAGCTTGGGATTTATGCTCTGGCAATACCAAAGAATGACGTCCGGCTCATGTAGAAGAAGAAGAAAAAATGCAGCGCTCTATCAACAAATGACAGACAGAGAAACTGCTGTTAAATAGATGATTTCTTTAATAAAAGACATTACAGTGCAACATTTCATGGTGAGCTGGAATGATATTGCTTCAGGAGCTTACAGTACAGAACCAAGCCCGGCCAGTGTGTTATAACATTACATTTGGACACCAGTGTGTCAACAAACCTCTGGAGAACACGAGTATCTTCAATCTTACACTGTGAATCTACATCCAAATCCACTCAAAATGGTGAAAAGAAACTGTGTACACACAATCCATGATGGAAAGTAGAGCACAAATGGATGGACAAAACAAGTACCAGATAATAGGGATGACCAATCAACACACGGGAATGAGGGGAAGAGTATATAGGACATGCGGTGGGAGGGGACCGAGGCAAGGTAAAGCCAGGTTTGGTGGGCTTTGGGAGCAGAGCCATAGATACTGTTTGGCCATGCAGACACGGGCAAACGGGTGGCCATCTTTGCTACGTTACAACAGCCTACAGTTTGTGCATCCTTGATTAATGTTTGCTGCCGTTAAATTTGAGTTTAATATAGAAACCCATCTGAAACACACTAAAGCCCAATGCAGTATGCTGGGACTCTGGTTTGGTTTAGCCAGACAGCTGCGTATAATATATGTAGATTATATTATAGAGAGGTATACTATGGGACAGGGAGAGGTGGTTAGATAAGTAGTGGAAATAAATGAGGCAATGACATAGATATTTATAATATCTATGGGCACTGAGCAAGGGGTTTGTGCATGTGTGTGCCCAGAGGTTTGTTGGCTGGGGTCAGGGATCAGTGTCTACTTGAAATACTTAAGGGGTGGCGGCACCTTGATGTCCTGGCCTTTCTCCAGTCTCTTCTCACACTCGATTAGGTAGTTGACGCCATCAACAACTGTCTGCACCAGCTGGACCTGAGGGAGAGACGCATCACATTTTAGTGCTTTTATCTATTTTTGCATAGAAAATGATCAGCTAGCCTATCGGACACAAATTATTATTACAAGCAGTATATCAGAGTATTTTTAAGTCTTAAAACATGGAGGTTATCTTTCATATATTTTATTTATTTTTATTATTATTATTTATATTTATTTACCATCTTTTAGCTCTAATTAAAGGTGCTGTAGGTAGGATTGCGAAGATCCAGGACTTAGCCAAAAAATTTGAACATCGACAACTTCTCAGTCCCTCCCCCCTTTCTGTTAAAGCCCAAGCAGTCTCCTAAGCCCCTCCCCCCACAAGGGAGAATGAATGCGTGTGCATGAGCAGTGATTGGCACGCAGTTAGACAACCCCCCTGGCCCTGATTGGTGCATCTGAACAGGGAGCGGTGGATTTTTGTAAATCGCACTACAGGCTGTAGGTGGTGCCAGAGGAGCAGGATTTTTTTTTTTAATTACTTGCTTCATGCAGTTCTACTCGAACATGGTCAGTTTCAGCAAATAAGACAAAGTTAGTTTTATTATTAAGGGTACAGGTAGCAGAGCTAGAGTAACTACAGACACAGAGTGGTCTCAGACCTAACATCTGCAAACCCCTCTCTACCAAAGCGTGGCCATTACAGACACCACCAAATATAAACACAAGCATTCTGCACTCTTAACTGAGCTGTGAGACAGCTTCAACTAGAGGCCAGTAACCTTTTTAAGGAATGCCTTCTCCAAACTATAGTCAAAAGCAAAACCTACCTCCAAAACAGACTTGCCTGCAGCTCTCATTTACAACAACATTTGGTGTGTTAGCTCTAAGGTTTATAAACTATAGTTGCACAGTTTGAATATGGAAGGCAGAACCCCAGGATGTTTTGTACTCACAGAGAAACATCAAATCTTTCAAGTCTTTAACTAACATGTTTTCCACATCCAGATTTAGATACTATTCATTTAATGCAACATGTTGAAAGGTATACTATGCATGATTTTCCTAAAAAACAATGGATAGACTCATACAAAAGTAATCCCTCTCAATCATCACTTATGACCCATTAGAAGTGTGTGGCGGTGTCTGTATCTGCAGGGACCCTGCCCTCTACCTGTATTTTCTTTTTTTCTTCTTATTATGCTGTTAATTTGACGTTTATGGGCATCAGCATAAAGCCATGTGAGTTTGCACCCCCCAGTTGAAAACTGAGTGCACAGGGTGTGGGGGCCTGTTCACATCCCCAAATTGAGCCTTTCTTGCTCTCTCTCTTTCTCTCTGGCTCATTGAGCAGGACCAACTTCGAATGTTGTGTGTCCACAAACACCATTGAACAAATCCTGCACAGTATACTTTTAATGTGTTTGATGCAAACAATACTAAACCATGGAACCAAGTTGCCTGAGATAGGCTGTACATTGTGATTTTGAGAACCACATTTACTAAGTAGTTTAATTTAAGCTGAATACTGAGTTAAACTCAGACATTTTGAAAGCCTTTTTTCCTATGTTTTCCCAGAAATTTAAGATTTTTGTTTTGCACATCCAGGATACTGTCTTTGCTCTGATTGGAAACTTCTTATTGTTCTCCTGCACTTTGCTCCAGCTGTCCCTTCCTCCATCTATTAACTTGTTGACTCCACCCTCAGAGTGCTCCTCTCATCAGTCTGAATGATGGAGGACCAAACAGCAGTGAGCAGCCCACGCTCTCAAAAAACAGAAGTGGATATTGGAGTCAGACGGCCATAATGCTCCACTTATCTTCCAACTCCTAAACCTCTTTATGTCACAGTCCTGGATTTATTTTTGCACAGATGCAATGGGCAGTCTATGTTCAGTCAATCACAAAGAGTCACATCTTCAAGTTATGGAACAGTAAGAAAATTAGAATTAAAATAATTGAGCGCTAATCAGTACAATGCACTCCACCCAGAAACAGCGAAGAGCCATCTCCTCTCTTTGTGTAATCAGAATAAATTAAGCGACCACACGTTCACAACAATAGAGAACAGCTCCATTGTAAAGTATGACTCCGTCAGGCGTAACAACATGGACAAGTACATCATAAAGACAAAGTACATGTACAGTCTGGACAAGAACACTCCTCTCTTCTTCCTCTCCTGTCCGCTCCTCTATTCTTCCTCTCACTCCTCTCCTCTTGCAATTGTGGAAAACAGCTTTAGCAACAACAGTCTGTCCGTTTTGTGCCATAATTGAGTTGCTATTTTTTGCTCCACAAAATCCAACTTGTTATCACAGATTTCTTTTTTGGCAATGGTCCAGTTGCTGTCTCCAAGGTGACATGGTAAATGCTACACTGACAACACTGTGACGCAATAACTATTCATTTTGAATCTTTGGTTATACGGGGAGGATTTACTGAGCAATGGTCCCGCAAAGTCCTAGCTTATATGTGTCCACACGTTCACCCACTACAGTCATGCAACACGAAAAGTCTTTCAGTCTTTTCTATTAAAAAAGACTGAACCAGCGCTTCTCCTCCGGTTGTCGGCGCCACTCCTTCTCTTTCCCCTTCCTCAGCACATAGCCCGCTCACGACGCTACGGCTACCCAATTTGTGATTTGAAGAATTACAAAATAGGGATATACACTACAGTGCGCTGATTATCGACTATGCACGGGAAACCTCTGTGACTTCCCTGGCCCAATATTGTTCATGGTTGCGGTGCAAATATATAGGCTAATATCATAATTTATGATATTAGCCTATATTTAAACTTTTTTCATGTCTCATGAGGCCCCTAGAGGCCCGTGCGTTAAGGCGCCATTGCTCACCGTCTTTGTCTTCACTCAGCCACCATCTCTGTGCATTTCTACAGATGTTTCCCTACCTCAGACAGTCCCAGGCGGTCCAGGTTGGAGATGTCGAACACTCCGCCCACAGCAGCGGTGTCCACACCACCGGTCCCTCGCTTCTGCAGACGCAGGTTGTTCAGGATTGTATTGAGGCGGGGATCCTTGGGGTAGGGGGAGAGGAGTTATTCTACTTTCAAAGCACTTTAATCACCATATTACTCAATGTGAAAGTATTACTTGATTTACATTCAGACCTTTTGAGCTCACAACCACCAACATTTAATTAATAATCTTATGAACAGCTCATTTCCAGGTGAACATGACCAATAAAACCTCTGAAAATGTTATTTGGCAGTTTTAACTGTTGCACATCATTTTTTAAAGTTTAATAAAACAGATGCAATAAAATAATAACTTATTTGGCATTTTGTAATAGCCCTACACGGTACAAATATTGTAGTTGACATGCATGTGGGTCCAAAATCTGCAAATAATGTAATAAAAAATAAAACAGAACTAAGTCTGCTTCTTTTGCAATTCTCATTTATTCTGGCGAAAATACTAAATAGCCCACATTAAGAACACAAGATAATTTTGTTTTTTTGAGGCCTCAGCTTTTATAATTCAATACTTTGATGTTTTCCAGGCCATGCAGACACTCTTGGTTTTCAATGTGTGACACACAAATAGAATAGTGGCACAAAAGATCCCCCATTATCTACTCAAGCATGAGTATCAAATTAGTTTCTTTCTATCACAACTATTGTGTTACCTTGCTCAGCCGGGGCAGTTTGACGTGGACCCCGGCCCTGAGTCCTGTGCCCAGGTTGGAGGGGCAGGTGAGGATGTAACCGAGCTTCTCGCTCCACATGAACTCCCAGCCTCTCTCCTGGATCAGACGCTCCACCTTAGAGAGATAGAATCAGTCGCAACACAATGAGTGTGTGTTTCAATCATACAATCTCTGACCTCTGGTAGATGGATGTGATGATGATTTTGGTTTGATGGTTATGTACATACTGTTCAAATTGTTAGTGGCTGTTTTCATTTTTCAGCGCTAACAAGTGAAGAATGGAGAGCTGTTGACTTGTAGGACTGTTGAATGAACTTTGGTGGGAGTGGACTGGCACACACACTGGCATACTGTTGGAGTTAAAATGATGCTCGTGTAGCACTGTTTTTTGTCACACCCTCAGTGCAACAGTGCAGCACCTGATGTTGCATTGCTTGTCCTTTTTCTCGAATGAGAAACTTGGACAGCTTAGATAAATAATTTATGTTTGCACGGCCGTGTTTGGACAGTGTGTTTTTGTGCGTCTGTCTACGGGCTTTATTTTCATGGACTATATCTGGCAAAGACTATACAAGCAGTTTTTTTTTGCTTTTGCAAGCATACACCAGATGCTTTTACACTGTATTAATGCCCTCCCCTTTGGCTGATGAAACCCCTACAGCCATCTGATGACAGCAGGATAGATATGTCCGTTACAGCTGCCAACGTAAAGATGCTCTGCCCAAGTGCACAATGGTCTACTGTGATCCAGTAACTTGGTTAAATCACCCACAACTGACACAAGGCTGCTGCAAAATAACCACCCAAGTGTATGTGCTTCTGTGCACATCAAACTGGTCGGTGGTAATTCACTGTAGTCCTTGTTTATATGACATCCTGAGATGACATGGAAACATGGTGCATCCAGATCAGAGTGAAAAATCTGAAGACCGTCAAAGTTCAGTCTCCTCTTTGTCATTCCTAGCCATAGTCTCTCTCTCATCTCAACATCTTAAACAATCCACACAGGTATACAAGCACAGCCTTACCTCCTTGAGGCCTTTGCAGAACCTCTCAAAGACTCTCTTCATGTTCCCTCCCTTCTCCATGGAGATGACCCTGGTGTGATCCTCCTCATTGATCCAAATCAGGAATGTCTTGTCGTTGTTGTGCCTGCACAGAGAGAAGTTATATTACATTTGAGTTATAGAGTACTGATCGCAGTGGATAAGGCTTATTTGTCCTCTGTGTTTGCCCCATCATTGCTATCAAGATAGCAGTGGACAGACACAATGCACCACCCAGGGAGGGGTCATTTATTCCGATGCAGTAACCAGTAAACAGTTGAACACAGAGCTGATATACCTTTTTTATCCATAGCTTATAACCATGTCTTTATTTCTTACATGATCAACAACTTCAAATATGTTTACTGATTCCAAATACGAATATACAGTATGTCATACATAAATCAATATTTGAATAATTTTTCCCAGACTGAATCAATAGATAAGTGGTATTTTGGAAGCATATTGGCAGAAAGTGTGTAGGATAAGTTAATAAGTAGAGATTGGTGATGGGTTTTCTCTATTAAGGGAGCCATATCACATTAGTGAGTAGAGAGAAGGCCATTAAACATCAGTCACTGAGGAGAATGCTTGTTTTTGCCACACGTCACTGACTGTTGTGTTTCTCAGTGTTTCACTGTGCTTACAGGGCTTTGTAATGTCCGTCGTATTGATTTATGACATACTTAAAAGAAAGTAGACAGCTTATAAAACATAACGTAAAGTTAAATCTGTCGGATGGAAACCTCACAACTCATGAACAGTTTGTCAGCAATAGAGAAAAGCTTACAAGAAAGGCATGCATTTTCTCTGACATTGTTATTGAAAATCTATCTATCTATCTTTAGCCACACTAGCGATGGGGCTCTATGAATAGTGATGTCAGTAGGTTTGTTTGTACATTAGAACTATCACATGGCTTGAATGGTACAGACATTCATGGTCTTCAGAGTATAAATCCAAACGACAACATTCCTGACTTTTTATCTATTGCCCTTAGCAGGTAAAAACAAATCACTTGCCGTACACAGATAACGCTCACATAACCTCCCATTGAGATTAAGATCTCATTTTCTATGGAGACTTGAGTACACATACATGTACTTAGATAAGAGTCAGATAGCAAGATACTTCAAAAGCGACTGACCGAATTCCCATGAGTTTTGCTCTAAATATTAATGGCATGCAGTATATTAATCATTACGATTTTAGTCACCCTCTGACCTTCCCTCAAGTGCCACAGTGGAGCTAACAATTCCACTTGTAAATATTATAATTAAAACATCTGTAAAGTAAAGTACTGTAATGTACATTGATATTTGCTGAACACATCCATGCTCCCCAGGGGAAGCATGGATCTGGCATCAATGACCCCTCCTACCACTAATCTCAGGGAAAATTGTCAACTTTTACACATGACATTTCATTTCATTTTTAAAGTGCACCTATACACTGTCACTACAAAGGCTTTTAGTCCAAACTGACCTCCTTAATATTGTTAGAGATTTAATAAGGTAATGGATATGTTAAGGAGACAGCAGGTTGGAGAGAGGAAAAGAGAGAGCGATAGAGGAGTTAGAAGAGAATACAGTAGTGCAGGATACTTGAATGACAGAAAAAAAGAACATGAGGGGGGAGTAAAACAAAAAAAGAAGTATTTAAGGGTGTGGGATGAAAAACAAAAATGAGAGAAAGTAGAGCATGACACATGATAAGCGAAAAAATGAAAGGAGAGAGGAGGAGAATGAGCCAGAGAGGGAAAGAGAAAGCTGCCAGTGGACCTGAAAAAAGAGATGAGGAGGGATGAAGTGAAGGTGAATTATTAAGGAGAGGAGAGGCTGATACGGCTGGCAGAGGGAGAGAGGAGGGAGGCTGGTGATTGATTTTGTCTGGCTGATGCGTTGCATTTGGCTATTCCTGGGCACAAGCTGAAACTCAGGGCTGAGGGAGGATTGTCCGCATTGCTAATGCACCTCCACCACAGCTCAGCAATGGGGAAATGATATTACTGGAGCAACCATGCCAACTCAGAAATTAATTGTAAAGTTGGTAAGATGCCTGTAAAGTTAAATATTAGGGGACATGTAATTAAGCATTTAAAAGATTGGCCTGATTTGGGACAGAGGGAAGATTACAGTTTTGAGATTGTTTGTATGACCTACTGCCAGTTTCCAGCAATGGAGGAAAACGTTCATACAAATCCTAGCGAATCAAACTGATTGTTAATTTGTCAAGATGCCAGAATTAACCCCCTAAAATAAATGAATGACAATCCCAAACATCTGATAAAAACTGGCAAAAAAAAACTGTTGTTCCAGTATATATATATATATCCACATAATGGTTATATGGATGACTTACACCACCTTAAAGAAATGATGTAGAGAGTGAGGATGCCAAAGAGAATCTCATGGAGGGCTGAACATGAATGGTGCAAAACCAACCTACAAGTTGACTTAGTATATAAACATATTCTATAAGTATCATGAATAAATGAAATCAGTAAGTCAGTCAGCAGACAATCAGCAAGTGCCAAAACTGATCAATTCTATCAAATCAATTAGGTTTTCCATTACATTTAAAATAATATGACCCAGTCTTGTCTTGCCTTGAATAAAGAAGTTTGCTCAATCGGCCAGAAAGTTGTATCATCAGGTTTTATCACTTACCATATACCACGGGCATCTGGCCAATCACGGGCCATGCCTGCACATGTCAGGAGGGGTGACACAGGCTTGTCAAACAGGAAGTGGTCCTATTGTAAATACAGAGAAAAGACATTTTATACTCAAAGTGCCAACAATGGCTAACTTGGATTGGACAGTATTGTCACAGGGAGACAGAAAAAATGAGGGTGTGAGACTTGAGAATTCAATAATCTGGTCAATCTTTCTCATTGTGGGTAGAAGAAAAATGCCATGGCAGGCTCGACTCAAACCCATTTCTGATAACAAGATAAAATTGTCTACTCCTTATTTTGTTTCCTCTGCTAAAACTTGTGGCAAGTTTCAACCACATCCACAGTAGACTCAACATCTTTACCATGAGTGCATATGTTTTCACATCAGTAACCTCATTGGGAATCAGATCCGTACACTAGGCATTATCACTTTGCACTTTGCAGGTGCTTTGTGTATTTTACGATTCAAAAAGTGATCTAGCACGGTCCACAGATGATATACAACCACTGCTGCTACTGTATTAAAATGAAGTTGAATGAAGTTTAGACAATTGTTCGCAACAGAGTTGAGGGACATGAAATAAAAAAATAAACTGTTCTGGTGTTATAGTTCACTAGAATTTTAGTTCTAAATGTGATGAAGCTGTGAAAAGATTCTGTTTCTACAAAAACAAAGCAAGCATGAAATAGCCATGTTTGGATTACCCAATAATATATATATATATATATATATATATATATATATATATATATATATATATATATATATATATATATATATATATGATTTTTGTGAGGCCCTTTAATAAACGTGACCTCTGTCTGAAATCTAAACAAACTGGAATTGTTAAATGACTGTTTAGCACCGCAAGTCAAAAGTGGTACCTCAATAATGTACAACATCTTCGTATGCATACAGCACCACTGCATCACTCACATCAATGAGCTGTTGCTGCTCCTCGTCTGTCATCTGGGTGAGACTGAAGTACCTCCCGGCCAGGTCATCCTTCAGGCCGGCGAGGGCTTCCACCACCACCCTCTCCACCTCCCTGCGCTCTGCCCGGGTGCAGGCGGGAGGCAGGCTCAGCCCACGGATACTGCGGCCCGTTCTCACCCTGGACGACAGCACATAATTTGGGTCAAAGTTGCCCGAATGGATCTGAAACAAAGGCAGGTAGGGAAATATTTCTACATATATTTTGCACATTGCTGATTTGAGTTCTCTGAAAAGAATAAGCTCTGTATTGTCATTGAGAGTATTACCTTGCTGGAGTCCAGGTCGGTGGGATGCTTCATGGTGCAGGGGTCGTAGCCATTGTGCCTTTCTTTGATGACAGGGTTCAGCAGGTCTGCAAATACCTGAGACAGACCCACAATTTAGGAATATAAAAATACAGGACATTTATGGATTAATTCATTTATGTGCTACAATCTGGACATAATATGATGTGACATCAGACATTATCCCAACAGGCAAAGGGTGTTTCTGGACCACAAGACTGTCCAGTAGAATCAGATCATTTATGTCATATATAATATATCCTTTATAATAGATTATCAGTGTGCACTTTAACTTTACTACTTTAACACTACCACTGAATGGTGACTCCCGATTCATATCAGATTAAAAAAAAACATACTGACAGGAAGAAGTCCGAGATATTTTTGGGGCCTCTAAAGGAAGTACTAGATTAAAATGGAAATATAGTTTGACCCTCACTATAGATAGACTGACACATCCCAAAAGAGGTGTCCTGGCCTAAAACTCTCCCTCTCCTGTGCTGTAATACTCCTTCCTACAACAAGACACATTTCCAAATCATTTCTGATGATTAAAGTGGGTTCACATCTGTAGAAATTGTCTTAATAGTAAAAACAAGTTGGGTTAGACAATTTCTTAAGTCATACCAATACCAATTTGCAGTACTTTGAAGTACTATGTAATTTTCTGCCGTGTGGACTTTGTCAATGTTGTACTTGCCACTGCAAAGTGAGGAGCTTGCATGTGTGTATTTGTGTGTTTGAAAAAGTACAATGATATCTGACCTCGTAAGACTCCTCGTCTCCTGCCACCATACCAACAGTCTTGATGAATGGGTGCCCAGGGTTGTCCACGCCTGTCTGAATGGCCTGGTCCAGCGTGTACCCGTTGGGAGTGGCCTTATCACACAGCTTGGCATAGATGGCAGGTGTCAGGTGACTGGCCATGCAGTTGTTGTGTTTGCGCAAGTCAGGGTACTCCGCACTGCACAAATACAAATTCAAGATAACATAATGCTGCATTGATATTTAAGAAAAAAAGCAGTGTGGCCACAGGTTAACCCTGGAGCTGTGCCATAGGAGCAGGTGCAGAGTGAGTGACTCACTCAAGGACACTTCCAAATGGCACGTACAGTACAGGTAACTGGGGTTTAAACCTGTGACCTAATGTCTATGGGACACCCTGCTGCAAAATGTGTCTACTAATTGTATTATAGTTGAGGATAATAATGTAGGATATGCTGGGACATTGTGAATAATAACTAAAGCTAAATGACATATGTTGAAGACAACGCCTCATGGTCAAGACTGAAAAATGGCAAATTGACAGAAAGAACAGCTAGTGTACAGTGCTTCATATAGGATAACAAACATAACATAAGTGCCATTAATTTGATGGAGATGGAGAAGAAAGCCTTTACATTTACTTTGTTTCAATAAAATAATGCTGCTGAATTAATACAAGGCTAATGACTAATTCACCTCTATCTGTTATTAATTATTTAGGTTTTTGGGCAAGCTAGTATGGAAACAAAAAGAACCTGCTGTTAAAGACTGGCTTTTATTGAAACAAAATACTTTCTGGATGGAATGAGACTAAAATTGCAAAAGCAGCACAGACTAAGTAGCTCATGGGTTCCTGTTTCCTGCTGTCTGTCAAAGATAAGGAAGGCTATGTTATTTAAATTTAAAATTATACAAAACCTGTATTTAATAATTGCTCCCTGAACCATGTGACAAAATAACAAGCATCACTGATGATGATAATATAGGTATCCAACATTTTTGTCACAGAGAAACTTGGCTTGGTATAATTCTACCTTTCCTAGTCTACTACACAAAGGCACAAATCCCCCTTTCCTCCACAACAATGAGTTGAGAAGGCGGTTAATGTTATCAGTGCTTGCCTTGCACAAACTTGTCTGCTATTACGATGTTGCTATTTTTCTTATTATTATCCATTTTCGGGGCATTTTATGCCTTTATTAGATAGCACCAGTAGAGGGATGGCAGGGAATGAGGGAGAGAGGCAACAAAAGCTGCAGTCTACGGTCGGCGTCCCAACACCTAAGCCATGGGGGCAGTGCAATACAACCTTTTCAGAGCCAGGAAAACAAGGGTGGCCGCAGACAGAAAATGTGGGTCCAGATATTAGTATCATACCACTGAATATGCTCCAATAATATGTGCACATTGTACAATATGCATTGGTATCTGTTCTTATTGCAGGATGTAATAATGCCAGCAAGCTTCCTGTTCAGAGTCCCTGGGCACATTTGTCCAAAAGGAACGATTGATAAAACCATGAAGTCCACAGTTTTTGTTAGCCTTACCTTTCCTCTAACATTACACAACTTTTAAAGATTCATAATTGATAAGAGTTGGGCGGCTATCCGGCTGGCAGGATTCAGGGTATGATGTTAGATTACGATTATGTCTGTTAATTGTGGCTTGATAAGAAAAAGCCATCAAAGACTGTGTTACAGGGTATCCTGTTGCACTGCTTATTCACCAACTGTTTGGTTACTCCAGCCACTGAAACACAACAGAGATGACCTCAGACCAACAGAGAGCGATGGCTGAGCCCACATACTAATCTCCAAACCAATGTCAACACCTTTACAGTCAGCAGAGAAATGTAACTCTACATTTACTCAAGTAGCCTACTGTGCCAATTAGTGCAAATTTGAGGTAGTTGCTTAGAGGTTGTTACTTTACTTGAGTATTTCTATTTTAGTTACATTTATCCGACAGCTATAGTTACTTATACGATTTTAAATGATATATACCATATATATATATATATATATCATTTAAAATCGTATATATATATATATATATAAATACAATAATAAATATATAATAAAATTTTGAATGGAGCTATTTTGCATAATGAGTACTTTTACTTGTGGTACTTCAAGCTGCTTATGCATTTTTACCTAAGTAAGATTTTGAACGCAGGACTTTCACTTGTAATAGTAACATTTGTCGAGTAATATATTAACCTACTTTTTGTGTAAAGACTCATTGTATGTGCTCTTTCGGTGTGACTGGCGTCTGACCGGTGTATCACCGTTCTGTAACACTCTGGGCAGGGTTTTATATCTGAGCAGCAGATAAGGTTTTGTTAATATTTATATAGACTATGCACTGCTTTATGATGCGGCGTGTAGTTGGACACGTATGCACCATCTCCCCAGCCTCTCCGAGTCTTATTTATATTCACACCCCATTCAGCAGGCTATGTCATCATACAGCACAAATTAATTATGAGGCAAACAACTGCTTTTTCCAATGTTATATGTGTCTAAAATATGAGCCAGATTTAATCTATAAATTAGCTCTATATTACTACTTCACAATTTCCCATTAAAGGCTATATATGTTACTATGTTGAATCTGTATTTTAGAAGCAGGTTTGTGTAGCCTAGTAGGCTGACGTTATGCCTCTTGTGCCTTAATTTTGGTCGCTATGATTAACAATTAAAATACACATTTAAGCCTCATAAGCCTAATAAATCACAATAAAAATCCTATTATATTGAACAAGAGACATAATGGCAGATAAGGTGGTGTTTAAAGTGACTGTTTTTGTTAGTGTCCTTAAAGGCATCTCTATGGGTCGGGGTGGTAAAATTGTTGTTAACTGTAGCTAACAAGGTTACTTTGATGTTTCACACCCCGCCTTTTTTCATTAACTCTTTACTGTAGAACATACTTATGCTTAATTTACGTCGATGACATGACATTATAACTAAATAGGACTTCTTAATTAATGAACATAATGACATACATGGTGTTGTTTTTAAAGCCATTTCACACACACCGGCGGGGTACCGTTACCTGGCGGGGTAGCTCCTGCGCACAGGCACTCCTCCAGCGCTGACATGATCCCGGTGCAGTAGATATCCAGCCGTTACAGAGCCCCCCACCAACGACAGGATCTGGATTTTTCGTTTGGAGGACAGGATTCTTGAGAAGCTGCTTGCCATTTTTTTGTTTTCTGCAGGGAGGGAGCGACAGGTGGACGGAAGCGTCGGTGATGAAGCGCCTCTGATGGAATGAAAGCAGGGAGGAGAAAGTTTAACCGGAGCGACGTAAAGATGGACGGAGAAACACAGAACGAGACCGGAAATGTAGTTCTAGCTTCAAAATAAAAGTGTAAAATGTACACAATTCCCAGTGTCTGGCACACTCAGACTCTCTCACCACTCCCTCTTCATTCACTCTCTGTTGGCTTTATTTATATTCTTTGCAATAATACACCTATATTAAACTAGACTACTATTCACATATACCATATTACATACATTGATATTCAATGTTATACTGCTATGCTAGACAGTATAGTAGTAGTATTATATTAGTAGCCTACTACTATTATATTGCACCTATACTATATCTTATGTTATGGTTATGTTAATATGTTATACTGTCTTACCACATCGTATACTAGATTGTATTTCTGGTGTACACTGTTTACATATATATTCTAGACTCGCTGCTAATAATAGAAGTGATAATAACATGTCACTTCACCTCGTCCCTTTAACTTGTCACTTTAACATATCCCTTACCTCGTAACCGTAGACTGTATAGCGCATAACTTGTCTTTAATTGCTCTGAAATAGTTTATTTACTTTTACTCGTTTGCTAGTTGTATATACCGTTTATATATTTATTTTATTAATTCTTATTTATTATTTTATTTTGTACTTGTACTTCTCTATCTTTACTCATTTCTGTCTTGTGCTGCTGCAACACCTGAATTTCTCCTCTGGGGATCAATAAAGAACTACTTACTTGTAGCCTACTTTACTTGAGTATTACAGCAACTTTCCTTAGGATACATACAGTTCTATCTTATCTTCCATTCTCGTTTGTGTACTTTATTCTATTCCAGAGGTAAATTCTATTCTGCACTACATTTATTTGCCAACTACTCATTCATTCATGATGATGATTCATATGATCATCTTATAAAATATGAGAAATTGCTATTACATTTGTTCCACCTTGGCAGCTGCAGGATTAAGATGTTTACAGTTAAATGCATTAGTAAGAATAATCCAAGAATATATTATATAATAGTAACAACAACACGGTGTGTATGCATGTGAAAGGAAAGGAAGTCACATATCTTATTTTGGCTATCTTGACAGTGGTGGTGAAGTGCGTGGTGTGAATACTAAAGGACAGTGAATGGGGCTGCAGCACTGAAGGGTTTCACATCACGATGCCTGGGCTCCCTCACAGCCCAAAACACGTAATGCAGTCACTCCTTTCCTTTTCCCACACAGACGAGGATAAGTGAGCTTTTTCTGCATTAAAATTTATCACAAGGTTAATCCAGTCATTCATACCATAAAACAGCTGCAACTTCCTCATAACGATGCGTCACGGCTGCAAGGGAAAATTACTGGTACTCGGGTTTCTTTGTCTAATGATACAAGTGCATATCACTAAAGGTAACACTGACCTCCAAGAAACCTTTAGCAATAACATCAATATTTATGGAAAAGATGTGGTGCCACATTTTTGTGAAATGATTCTTTATAATAAAGTTTTTTTTTTTAAATAGTTAAGATGTACCGAAGTAATAAGTAAAGAAAACCCGACAACACCTTAAACTCAAACCTTGGCATCACAGACTTCAGATCAGTTTTCCACTTCTAGACTGTGACCTCATGTGACTTATCCAGACTTTACTTTCACGTTTGGTGCATAGTGTTTATGCATGTCGATATGTGAACTTTCCCAGCTGCATGGTGATATCAAGATTTAATGTATCTTATTTTTGTCAAAACAACTCATAATTTGAAATATTTTGGAAGGAGTCAGTAATAGGATCTGTGCACTGTGGCCTGCATGTCCACTTTACAATGTCCCCTACAGTCTCTAGTTTCCAGACAGAGGCCATACTGTTTCTTATTCAGGGCCTGAGCTCCTTATAGAGGATCATTTAGTAATCTGTGGATTAAAGAGGAAAGTTCACATTGCATTTCTGCAGGACATGGAATTAGTTTGCAACACAGCAGGATGTATTTGAACAAATAATGTAGGACTCTGCTAAAATTCAACCATCCACCAGCATGATCAAAGAAAAATATATGATAGTAAGTGTTACTGGAAAAAACTTGCTGTGGTGAATTTACAGCGCCTATAAAATGAATTAACTTAACCTGGACTTGCTTTATTATAAAAACTGGGGAATGTAATAAAAAAAATGTACATTGATAAACATAAGTAACCTTTCTACCTATATTTAAATACAAATATAAATCACATGTATTGATAGCAAAAATATTTACACCCTTTACTATAACCCAAATCATATTTGTGAAGTAAATTGCAACATAATGACTCACCCATGTGTAATCAGGGTGTGACAAATGATAAGGGTCAAATACACTGTACCTGGAAGCTGATATACTGAATATCATTCAGAATACTGTAAGGTCCACCTTAACATTAGTGGGGGAGGCCATTAAGAGGCCTGTGTCCCCAACATCCACACCATGAATTTGGGATTAGCAGCTTTATGCTATGGAAAAGGTCCTGGAAGTCTTCTGGAAGTACACTAAAGTACAAAACAACAATTTTAATGCAGTGTGGAGAAATCAAGTCAGAGTACACACCATAATATGAAAACATAAACATCATTTGTGGCAGGATTTGAAAGCTGCTGTTCAGTGACTAAAGGCCCCAACATCACAGAGCTTGAGAAGTTTTGTAAGAGTGGGGTAAAAGTATCAAAGTACTGAAAGTACTCATTTTGCCACGTCCCATTTCAGAATTTAAGCTTGTTGCACTTATGCGTTTGTAGTACTATATTTCCTCAAGACATCAAGATATTCTATTTTTCACACTTGTAGAGGAACCCACTGCCCACTGTCACACCCAATCTGGGTTCAATCCGAGCTTGCATTAAGAAAATGACTTCAATTTAATTTATTTTTCAATTTTATTTATAGTATCAAATCATAACAAGAGTTAACAAGTTAACAAGAGTTACTTGAGCTCAGGTGTATCATATCTCATTTGGCCTGGCTTTATTTTGCACTTGTATTCATGGGGTATATCACAATATCTGTCAGTTTACCTACTTTGCAGTAAAATATTTTATACAAGAATCAATTTCATATGTGGGAGACCTATGAATATGAAAAACATTGTGCTTTGTTCTCCATTAGGGGTATCTCAAGATTTTTAATGCCTTCCCACTAGGCCTAAAAGGACATGGACTTCAAGAGAGTGAATACTTCTGCTGCATGGAATTCATTTTGTTCTATTCGTAAAAATCTGTTGGCACTCCATTTCATCAGTATCAAAAAAACCTTAATAGCTTATATACTTATTATGATTCAACAGGCCTTTCTACAGCAGATGTCTTTTATTTGTTATAGTATGAAAACCACTGTTACTATTAACAATAACAATGGCTCTGTTGTATTCTAGAGTAAGCCAAAACATTAACAGTTAGCCAGCATGCACAATACCAAGACCTTAAAGCCAGCTAAATAGAATTCAGCTATGATTACATATATTCCACACCTAAGAAATGGTTCACCTTATCTGACTTCACATTAAGCAACTGGTGCTTGATGCCAAGCTAAACTCGTGAGTAATAATGACCAATGATATTCAAAGAATTATCCCCCCATAACAACTAGCAGTTCTGATGAAAACAATGAAATCTAATTCCTGATCAGATATCATAATCATGGCTATAAAATTTGGGGTTATCGGCAGCTATTGAAATGTAATTTCCTGTGTGAAAGAAATCATTGATGAACTTCCTACTGAAAGCACACAAAGAATTTCATAGTTTTAGAGAACTGACCTTTGAACAGGAGGGTGATTACAGGGCATAAGTATCAGGTTTCATTTTATTTGCTGGCAGTTGATAAACTTGAATTATAAAAGTCACTCAGAAAGAAGGAAGTATGTGCAGTGAAACGTTTAAGTTTGCATTACTGTACAGGTTTTTTTTTGTCTTTCCCTGCTTTATCAAATGTTCAAAAACAAGTGTGAATCCTGACAAAGCAGGGAGAGTATAGGATAAAAACGATTTTCAATCCTTAATTAAGAAAACTGACTTTTATTTACATGAGACTTGCAGACATAACAACATAAGATATTTACAATATGAAATAATTAGGCCCTTCCCTTTCACTTAAAAGCAAGTTTATAACAAAAAAAAAACTAATAAATAAACATGAATAGTATTTATATCAACACATTTAGGCTTTAGACTTGATTGTAAAATTGCTTATTACAATTTAGAAAAACAATGACCATTTTCCAATGTTTTAGCTTCAGAGAGGCCCGTGCAGAAAACATGGCATTTGTTGAATGCTAAAATCATTAATAGGAACAGTTTTTAAACATCTTGGCAGAACTGCATAGCTTTTCAACTATGTGCTAAACTTACCTTTCTTAAAATGTCCTGATTAAAACAAAAGTTAGAACACAAAATGTCAGGGTCGAAAGTGTTGGTGGAGACTGAAAGGGACATTCATTTATCTGCAAAGCCTTTCAAGTGGTGCTTGAAAGACATCTTTCAGTTCTGCCATCAAAAGCACTCCTGACAAAATATGGCTAAGAAAGGCTCACAACTTCACAGTGAAACACAGAATGGACAATCTTTTTGCTTTGTTGCCAGATGATTTCCTTGATTCAGTGAAGCAGCCTCTTTCTGCTGTAGGTCTTTTCTGATGAGCGTCTGATTGGCTGGGGCGAGACGTCCACTCCATCAACTTCTATCCTCCTCCTTGATGCAGCGTCATCTACAAAGTTTAGGCAAATAATGAGGATTGTTAGTTAACTAGCATCAAGGGTAATCGATACATATGCTTGTTCATTTCTGGCTATCAGGCCAGTGAAAGAATGCTAGTGTGCTGACCTACTGGCTCACCTGGAGAAGTAGAAAATACACTACATGGCCAAGAGTTCTACTTTTACTAATTTTTATGCTCGCTTTCCATTTCCCTGCGCATTAAGTCAGAAGGGCTTTAAAGCATGTTAACACCACCAAGAAATCAGGAAGACCTGACGTTATCAGGTCTGGGTTCCAAACTGTGTTCTACCATGGATGTACAGGTGATGACCAACTAGCGCCGGTATCCACAATGATATTTAACCTGTCACTGGCTCAATCTGTCATACCCATGAGCTTCAAGAAGTCCACCAGTATTCCTGTGCCCAAGAAAACAAGACCAGCCTGCCTGAATGACTACTGCCCAGTGGCACTCTACATACTTTGAACGACTGGTCAAGGATTACATCTGCTCCTCACTACCCAGCAAAGTGGACCCATTACAGTTTGCCTACCGTCATAACCAATAGGGCTGGGCAATATATCGATATCGAAAAACAGATAACTGTAAAACACAAGCACTGTACATCTTACCTTTAAAATGTGGCGTTCTCTTACTAGCAGAGCCTGTTTTGCCCTTGAACAACAATGGAGAGTGAGTGAGGGCCAAAATCCCAGTCGCTGTCACCGGCTTCCTCACCTTTGAGCTGGGAGGAGTCGCAACTGTCAAAATGTAGAAAGAAGCAACGATAAAATTAGTTTTGTTCTGTAACTTAATGAAATTTCAACATATTTAATATCTCATAAACTACTGTTTTAGTTGGACAAACACCATATCCATTTTTTAAATGGTTGCTCAACTCTAGCTCTAAAAATGAGTCTAATATTTGATAGGTCAATTGTCACAAATAACAGATTTATCATAACATTTAATTTTAGTCATTTATCAAGCAAAACTACAAAACATTCACTCGTCACATTTGTCACGTATATCGTTGCACACTAAATATTTGGTCAGAATACAGAAGCTATTTTAAGTCAACAATAAAAAGTATCTTAGCTGTAATTTGTGAACCATAGCTTACTTGACTTGACATCTCCATTTCCAGCGGCCCAGATGATGTCTTCTTCTTCTCTCTGAGGATCTGCACAGTCAGCCTGCTCCGCCAGCTTCTCCATCCAGTACAAGCCTTCCAGTGGGGAAAGAGGAGATGCATCTGCTTTAACTGGGGGTGACCGTTTGGAAGTCAAAGCTAATAATGCAGTTTTGTTGTCTGAGAGCTCATCTGTGTCCTCAACATCCTGCAATTTGCTAACTCCAAGCTCAGCTTCCTCCAGCAACTCCACCAAAAAAGGCTCCCCCTTCAGACCACGATCTTTGCCTCCAACCACTCCAGTCTGAGCTCTCTTCCTCCGAGGCCAGCTGTTGAAGTTGTCTGGGGTCACCTTACCTACACTCTGAGGTGAAGGAGTCAGGGGAATGATGTCTGCAGTTGCCACTGGAGACATTGTTCCTGCATGATGGTGTGTAGGGGTGTAAGACTGGCAGATGTAAGTTTGGACGCTTCCACCTTTTCCAGGGGTGCTCTTGGCCGGGGTGACATGAGTACAGACAGATGGTGAGACGCATCCTGGATCTCTGTGCTTGGAGAACAACGCCAAGGGGCTTTCCAGCTGAGAAGGTTTCACAACAACTAAAGGGCTCCGAGCTCCTGATCGAGAACCTCCATCTGAGGCCAAATCACCCGCATTCATGGAATCTGTACGTCTGATTTTGAGCTTGGGAAGTCCTGACGTTTGCATTTCCATTTCTACTTGGTAAGTCAGAGGGTTCGGAGTGCCCATGCTTTTCTGCCGACTAAGTCTTGCTGGGCCTCTAGGAGTTGAAAATCGAGGGGATTTATTTCCGTAGCCCAAACGAGCAGCAGCTTCTCTCTGTTGGCGGTCAGGTGTCTGCCGGAAGCCGTAGCTCCGGCTAGGTGTGCCTTGGGGTGGCTCACGTGATTTAGGAGACACTGCGTTCAACAAAAAGTCTTCACTGGACATTGAGGGCTTCCGTGAAAAGCTAATGTTCATCTTGATACCTCCACTAAGCTGGGTCTTTACAACTGCAGCATCTACAATGTCCATACTATCATCGTCTGTGGATGCAGAGTTAAAACATGAAGAGTCAAACGGCTGTGAATCTGTGTGGGAACTAGAGTCAGTTTCAGAGGATCGGGAAGGTTTAGCTTGTACCTCGTCTTTTGATTCTGACTGCATGTTCTTTTCCACAAGATTACATTTCTCAGCAGATTCTGTCTTTAGTTGGGAGGGAACATTCTCACTAGACTGAGACCTTAATATATGTCTGGTGGTTCCAGCCCCTTGACTAGACCTCGGTTTTGTCAGGGACTTTGCTGGAGACTTTACTGAAGTATTTGGTCCTTCTGAATTAGTAGTACCTCCTACTGTTGTAAATACCGGCTTACATGGGGATGCAATGCTTGAATTCTTGCCTGGAGTTTGTCCAGAGCGAGTAATCCTTTTGTCAGTAGGAATAGGGGTCTTGGATTGAGTTCTAGTGTTGGGTTTAGGTGGTGTGGATTGTGGAGGATGCATTTCCAGTAGACTAACAGTGTCACCTTTTTCAGCTGTTTTCATCTCGTTGTGAAGTTTTTCAGAGTGCTTCTGATTTTTTTCCTGCGTAAAAGCAACACTATTTGCAGTCTTTTCTGGGGTCTTGAAAATGTCTATTTTAGTGATTGTGCTTTTGACAGGACTACTGAACTCATTGGGTGTTTTTGCCAGTCTCGGCGAAGTACGTGATGCAGTACGAGGCGACTCTGGCACCTTGAAAGTAACACTGCCCTCTGCCCTACATTTTCGAGGGGATGGAGACCACGTGACACTCTTCTTGGGAGTCTTGGAAATTGGGCTATTGAGAAGATATAATCCAGAAGAGATGTGGCATTCAACCAAGGCCTTGACCGGAGTCCTGAGAATACCCTTCAGTGGACTCCTCACAGGGCTCTCCTTAGTAGGTGTCTCTACCAAAGGAGTCTTTCTGGCTGGAGATCTGAAAGGACTGCCTCTCAGACCCATGCCATGTTCACGAGAGCTGCCTGCTACAGGGCTCTCTGCAACAGAGAAAACACACATCTTGGATGGAGGTGGGGTTTTGGGGGACTCTGGGGTTCGATGGGTCTTGGGCGTCTTGGGCGTCCTGGGTGTCGTGATCCCATGCATGGCCCTCCCACGTTTGCCAGGTGACTTTGTTGGAGTTTTATTTGGACTCTAATACAAACACACATACACAAAAAAAAAAGAAATTATTAAACCTGCAATAACTTTTTTTGGCTATTTGGGGGCAGCGGAAACAAGTTGTGAACACAAAATTGACACAGATATAGTGAACTTGTTATAAACAGTTCCTTATTACACACCTAGCAGTTACAGAGCAACATTGTTATTTACCCGAGTAGTGTTTATGGCCACTTAGTGAATGCAAGTTCAATATTCAATGTTTTTGGTCTCTACCTATTCCTGAGGGAAATATCTGGCTCTTTAGCTGCTAAATGCTGCACAATGTTCACCACCTGGTTGCCAACTGTGTCTGTCTGCTATTTGTTGCTGAGCAGGTAGTGTACAGTGGGTTTTTAGAGCTTTTTTTTTTTTAATTTATAAACAGCTGCTGCTAAAAACTGCGCTATAAGAACGGTAAAAGTGAATCAAAACATTAAAGTTGAGGGACGGAGAGCTAAACAATAATATGAAACTCGCTACAAAGCTACGTAAAGTTGAGAAAAGCTGCAGATTCAGGTGATAATTATCTGTAGGTCCATCACTAAAAGCAATACCGTTCACATTGTCACTTGATACATTGTTATTATAAAAATATTGCTAACAGCCGCTTTAAATCAGATTTAAGAGTTACGCAATCACACAATTTCAGAATTTACCCTTATACCCCATTAACACTTAATGTAGTTTTTTGAAGTACTTATTCTGAAAAATCACTACTCAGTAAAGGGATAGTTCAGCATATTGATGAGAGGAGAATGGGAAGATGGCTGAATGAATATATAGATACTGTAGTTAAATGGATTTCTTCAAATATTTATTGAACAAGCAGTGCTATACAAAATTAAAATGAAAATATATTTCTAAGGCGTATGCAGGAAAACAATGATGTGTAAAGGAAATAAGGCTGGGTATCGTTCAAAGCATTTCGATACGGATACCAATACCGTGACTTTGATACGGGTTTCTAAACAATACTTTATTCAATTCCAATTTTGTAAAATCAATTTTAACAAAAAAAAGAAATTACATTACACAATACGGCACAAATCTAAGTTTTTCCTGCGCGTCTCTACGACGTGTGACGTTAGACAGCCAATCACCAACTTTGTTAGATCTTGGTAGAAGCATGCTGCATGCTTATTGGCTCACTGACGCTGATGAGATTCACTATTAAGGTATTGAAAGACGAGGCATTTTTCGATACTCAATACTTTAGAGGCAATGCGGTCGGTGCCTAAAAAGTATTGAATTCGCTACCCAGCCCTAAAAGTAAAAGAATGTTTTTTTTTAATTTTGATGATACTTTTATAAAAAAGTGTAGGAATCTTATCACAAATCTGTCAGTAAATTGAACTATTTGCAGACGTTAAGTCTTTAGGTAGTACAGCTACTAATGCATGTGATGTGTTTTGGTGAACCTTATTATTAAAGAAAGAGCTTACCTCAAAGACAGAAGAGTCTGTGGACAGCCGTGACCTGGTGGCCCTGGTTGCACAAGACTGGTCAGAGGGCCGACTGGGGGAATTAGCAGCCCCGAAAAGGAGACGCATGGGAGATCGAACTGTCTTTATGTTAACCCCACTGATTTTGCCATCGCTGAGAGTAAGCTGGGATGCAGAGAGAGCCCTGTCCAGGTTGCGGGAGCGAGGTTGAGAACTCGAGTAGAAGACGTTTGAGTGTCTTCGAGCAAACTTCTTTATCCTTGGGCTCCTTCTTAGGTCTGATACAAAACCAAAGCACACAAGATTAAGTTATGGGTAGTGCTCCAATGAAACAAAATAATTATTACAAGCAGTCAACCCAGGAAAAAGATTGATCTCTGATTCTTTCCTCGATTTTAAAAGACAACAAACACTTCTGTTGTGTACTTAAACCAAAGACAAATACTGACTATAATTCTGTCATACATAAATGTAATTATATATTTTGTGTGGAAAAGCAACATGGTGGTATGAGTTAAATACCTTCTGAAGGTTTTACTGGTGATTCTTCCACAATGCACTCCTCAGTTGGGACAGATCTCCTGAAAAAAAGAATAGTAAAAAAATGAAATCAGTAAACATTTTTAGTTCACAATAATAAGCAACTGCAGATAATGTTTGGGTTATACAATACATATAGTTACTCAGTAAATCTCAATAAGGCAAAGATAAAGCAACCATACCTTCCCATTTTCTGCCTGTATAGGAGGCGACTTGACACTTGCTTGTGGTGCGGTGTTTCACACACTTTCTTTGTTAAAAGTGTGTGCCTCTCTGAAAAGGAAGAATTTCTTTTGAGATAAATTGCTCAAAAACAATCCAGTTAATTGAAATGAACATGCTGTGGGACAATCTCCTATCACTAAAAAATCACTAAAAAAAAATACACTTAACTTCTTTCTTACCATCATTGAGCATCTGAATATCAAGATTGCATGGCTATATACTGGAAAGTAAAAGGGTCTCCTCTCATGCATACAAAGGTCATTTACAACAGTTTTTTCCTTTCAATTCATTTGCAATAATGAATTTGTTTACCTTCAGATTCATCAGATCGCTTGCGTTTCAGGCCTTCCACAGCGGACACAGACTGGCTCCTCGGCAGTTTGGCTCTCTTTGAGGGGGATACAATCTCTTGGTTGAACAGATTTCTTCTCACCTTTGTCACCTCTGTGGACAATCCGAACACGGTCTGTATTTAGGACTCTCATTTCAACGTGGTGATGGTCAAAGGTAACACTACTCCCAAAATCTGTCTTTAGAGTTTAAAACAATCTCCCCCTCCCCCCCAGCTTGAAAAAAGGATGTAAAGAGTTTTTAGTTTGCTTCTTTGTGGGAAAAAAACAGATGCTTAATTCAGGTTGAATTACATTTTTTACAACATACTGAAAAAACTAATGGACAGCAGATTAAAAGATTATTCTGTAGATGTGGTTTGAGATTTCTGAGGATGTTTGAATTAATTTATAATATAGATAAGATTTAGGGTTGAGTAAGCAAGTGGCGCTGGATGTGTTTAAGTGAAATGTCAAATAAAACATACCTTGTGTTTCTTGTTTCTGAGGTTTAGGTGGTGGTTCTGCAACAGGTTTCTTCAAAGCAACGCAGACCTTTGATTTGGACTAATTAATGCACAAAAGTCGGTAAAGTAACCTGGATTAGACAGCTGAAATATACATTAAACAGGTGCAAATGTCAGCTCAGCTCTCTTAGTTAGATGATGGTCTTCACACAGAACAAAACAGTAAGCATTTCAGAAATTAGACAATGCATTTAAAACTTATATGATATGCCTTTGGATGACGCTAAGCTGGTTAAAACCCAACAATTAGTGTTATTATGAAAGTACTAGTTGATCAAGGTTTCATAAAACTCCAATAAAAATATCAGCAGTGATTCATTATCTATGGTCATCTTACAGCTCTTGTAGTCTTTTTGGGGATTTCTATTTGGCGAAGACTCTGTGATGATTCAGTCATACTGCGATGACGAGTCAGCATCCCACTCCTAAAAAAAAAAAAAGAAAGAAAATCCTGGACATATATCTTACAAAATACATATATCATGGCTTAATCATTAAAATTGTTACTGGAAATGACAATGATTCCAATCCAGTGACATTCAAAGAGCAACATCATCATCTTCAATCACGTCTTCTGTGATGTTTTTTTAATTCCATTAATACAGCCTCCCTCACCTCCTGTTGCTGGCCGAGCGATTTCGCAGGTCCTGCAGGCGATCTCTGCCATCTGAAACCAGGCTGTGTGTGGAGAAGGGAGGTGAGGAGGCTGAAGGAGAAATGCTGTCTTTGGCAACTGACTCGTCGCTGAAGAAGTCAGCAGGCAGGGCAGCCACCAAAGCCTCAGGGAGCTGGGTGCCCAGACTATGGTAGATGTCTGCCAGCACTCTGGGGACTGCAGTCAGGAACCTGCCACAGAAAGACCATAGACTTAGTATATAACAACTTTAGATGAGAAGATTTGGCTCATTTATTTTTTATCAGTTTTGTTTTTAAAAACTAAATATTTATGGCAATCAAGAAGCAAAAGCATGTTAGCGAAATAAGTGCAATGAGTACAGGATATTGAAAATAATGAATTTCTAACTAAATATATAGTAACTAACTATTGACTCCCAACAAATGTCATCAATAACTACTGCTTCCATATTGTCCTTTACTTAAATTTTTACTTTGTTTTCAAACAAATCAGCTTCATAGCATTAAAATGCTAGGCTTTCATTATTCTTGATTAATCTGGGCAAATACACACACACAACAATCACATTCCTGCAGCCCCATACACTTACCCTGGGAGGACTTCATCTCCAAGAAACCTTGCTAGGCAAACTGGGTCTTTTGTTAAAGAGATTATTCTGAGCATTTCAGCCACCTGAGAAGAAGGAGAGATAAGAATTTTCTTTTTTACATTTGCTTTATTGTGCAATTAATGACATACATAAAGGCATAAACTCTGCTGGTCAAAATGGTTTCAGGCTGTTGATAAATATATATATTAAATGTGGGAATATGTCAATTCAATCGGATATCTTATCATTGTGGTAATTAATGAAGGCAATCAGTTAAATAAGGCCTACTAATCGATTAATCGAGAAAATAATCAACAGATTAATTGACAATATAAATAATTGTTAGTTGCAGCCCTGGGCAGTGTTACTCTTCTGCCCTTTCATAAAGAAAGAATATTTAACTGCACCAGTGACACAATAGTGAGCATCTCACCTCCTCTGCCATCTGATCCACATCCAGTAAGTCAGACTGCTCCACGGAGAAAAGTCTGCACAACTCCAGCCTCAGCAACGCCTGAAGCTTGCACCTAGAGGAGACAACCTGTGTTACTGATGCATAAATATAATTAATTTGACTCCAAAAAAGAATTGCTTTATTAAACCTCGAAGGCACTCACTCTCTGACTTTGCTATCAACATCAGCAGCCGTGCCGTAGAGCTGTCTGATTGATTTGCTGGTCTTGAGGAGGTGTTGCTGGACAAACAGGGAGGTCTTTACCTGCAAAGAAGACAACATTTTAGATATGCAAATTAATCCCAGTCCAACTGTTCACTTTGATGTACTTTGTGATGCACTGAATGCTTTCATTAACTCGATAAGAAAAGTTTCTGCATCTTATATCACCATTGTTATTAGAGATGCACCGATTGACCGGCCGGTGACTGGAATTGGACGATTTTCACGTGACTGGCCATGACAGGAGACCGGCAGGTCAGTCTGACATATACTGATTTTATGCCAGTCAAATGCACTCGGGCGCCGCTTGATAAACATCGCGCAACTGCACACGCACCGCCGCTCCATCAGCTGTTTATGAAATATCATAAAGTCGTAATTATACTCTCTCTCTCTCTCTCTCTCTCTCTCTCTCTCTCTCTCTCTCTCTCTCTCTCTCCTCTCCTCTCTCTCTCTCCTCTCTCTCGTCTCTCTCTCTCTCCTCTCCTCTCTCTCTCTCTCTCTCTCCTCTCTCTCTCTCTCCTCCTCTCTCCTCCTCTCTCTCTCTCTCTCTCTCCTCTCGTCTCTCTCTCTCTCTCTCTCTCTCTCTCTCTCTCTCTCTCTCTCTCTCTCTCTCTCTCTCTCTCTCTCTCTCTCTCAACCAGAAAACCGCACTCACAGCTACAGTTTATCGGAAAATAGCGTTGGGCACACTGACTTTGATGAATTTACTGTTTATCAGACCCCAGATGAGACAAGAAGCTAATATTGGCAAACGCTGCGGTGATTGTCCCTGTCTCTGATGCCCCGCTGCAGGAGATTATATTATATATATTATTAGACTGTATTAACGTTACTGTTTTAAAACGCTTTCCAGGTTAGTGGGGGTGCATACCGCTCCAAACCAACATTAAAAACGTAGTAATCGGGGCAGCCTCTAGCTCACCCAGTTAGAGCGTTCGCCCCATGTTGGCTGAGTCCTGCAGCGGCCGGGGTTCGAATCCGACCTGCGGCCCTTTGCTGCGTGTCTTCCCCCATCTCTCTCCCCCCTTTCATGTCTATCCACTGTCAGTTAATAAAAGGGAAAAGCCCCAAAAAATAATTCTTTAAAAAAAAAACGTAGTAATCTTCCCTCAGCGTTTAGTTTTGTTGCTAAACTGTGTGTAAAATGAGCGGTGACGTTAAATCATCTGTTTCAGGTAACAGAACTCTAGAGTACCGTCTATTTGCTGGATTGTTCCGAGGTTTTTTTTTTTTTAGATTAGATTCAACTTTATTGTCATTGTGCAGAGTACAAAGACAGCGAAATGCAGTGAATTTCCCACACCAGGAGTAATTTATATAGTTCTATTTTATAGCGATAAAATGTTTTATGTTCTATGCAAAATGTAAAATGTTCTATTAAAGAAAAGATAGAAAATAAGTATTTGTGTGTGCTGTAAGGTGGTTAGAAAATATGAAATTGGAATCGGCCACAATCGGTATCGGCAGTCAAACTCAATGAAACAACTGGCAATGTACCAAAAATGTACTAACTAACAAAACAAATGAAATCACAGTGTATGATTATCCACAATTGTGCAGCACAACAATCTATCAATTCATCCACCAACAAATAATAATAACCAGTCTGCTGTAAAGATGAAAGTGGGTCAGGTCAGGATTGAAGTGCATTTAAAGCTGCCACGTGTCTCACCTGCAGGTCTGATTCTGTAACGAGGAATGTTTTCACAGCAAACAGGAGCTGCTGGACACTAGTGAGGAGGGACTCTCTCTCTGCCATGGTCTTCTCATAACTGCACTTTAGATAGGACAGCAGATCTTCCTCACTAGTGAAACCTGGGCAAAGAAAGCTCAAGATACATTACTTGATAGGGGTATGCAAAAAAAAAAAAATCAATTCCCATTCGAATCGCGATTCAAGCTCTACAGATTCAAAATCGATTCATAGCATTCCAAAAATCGATTCATATTTTTGAATTTTTTTATTGAATGTCTACTGCAATCACATGGGAAAAGTAACTACATTTACATACTGTGAATCGTTTTTGAATCGAGAATCGATTTTGAATCGAATCTTGAGCCTGAAAATCGATATTGAATCGTGACATTTTCTGAACCCTTATTACTTGAGTTATTATTTTACCAAAAAGGTAGTTTGATAATATGCTTATATTAAAAGGACAATTCTGGCGCAAAACGAACATAGGGGTTAATAACAGATGTGTACCCACTCGATCGCTCTCTGGGACATGTTTTCATGCTAATCGAATGTGTTTGTAGTTTGAAAGAACCTAGCGTGGACTGCTGATTAGCTTGCAACGCTAGTATTCGGGGCACAGGGAAAGTAAAAACAAACCGCTATTTATACCACCAAAAAGGCTCAAAATATCACCAAACTTCAACGTAGCATAATGAGGGTCCCTAAATGTTAACTGAAGCATTGAGAACTTTCTAAGTGTACAGACAGTTTATTAAAAAGATAGTTTAGAAAGGCCGTAGCTCCCAAGACGGCGGCCGCCTGTGTACGAGAACGTGACAGTCTTATTTTGAGCCTTTTTGGTGGTATAAATAGTACTTATTATTATAATATTACTTTCCCTGTGCCCCGAATACTAGCATTGTAAGCTAATCAGTGGTCCGCGCTAGCTTCTTTCAAGCTCCAAACTCATTCGATTAGCATTAAAACATGTTGCAGAGAGCGATCGAGTGGGTACACATCTGTTAATAACCCCTAGGTTCGTTTTGCGCCGGAATTGTCCTTTATATATATATTTTTTTTTTTTTTTTTTTTTTTTATTAAAAGTGATACTCACTAATGGTGTTCGCTCCGCCAGATTTGTTCCTGTCACTTGAAAGTCTCTTCCCCTGTCTGTCTGGGCCTCTGCCCTCAGCCACCAGCTGCTCAGCCTCTGCCTGGTTCTTTTGGGCTTTGACATTCAGCCGTGCCACGTTCAGCATCTGCAGAGAGCGGCTCATGGTCTTCATCTTCTGTTTCACCGGTGTGCGCTGGGCGCCACCTGTAGATCAAAGATGGTAAATGATAGAGAAATATTTTGTGCAGCTTTCCCTCAGGTCAAAATCTTGATAAGCTAATACTGGAAACTGAACATTTTTCTTCCATTTCCTCACAATTTTAAACTTAACTTAACGTTTAAAAGGATAATTGGTTATTCCCAATATCTTAAATGTAACTTCTATACTTTTACAAATTTCACAACCTTCATAGAAACCCTGGAATATGCATAACAATTAAGATGAGGCTTTCTCACGTTTCTTGCCCCTCTTGGCATCTGCACCCCGGGATGTTTGATACAATTCAGCCAGACCACTGATCAGCTCCTGCTGTAGGACAGACAACTCCTCCTCTTCTCTCTGCTCTGGCACTGCATGCAGCAACCTGTTCAAAGAAGGTAAAACATCAGGACCAGCTGTCACTTTCTGTGCCAAAAAGTTTATTTTTGTGTTTAAATTTTTATATAATTCTTGCTTCAAAAGCACTGTATACAAATTCTACCTTAAAATGTCAATCTTACCTCATTGACTCCATTAAATGGGAACTCACTCCTGACTGGTCCGACTGAGGGAACCAACTCTCCAACATGCCTGCTGTAAGCTGGCAATGGCTGACTTCCTGCTGAGCCCACTCAGGAACCTGTTGATCTTTTCGTTGGTCTGAGGAAAAAAATAAAAATAAAAAACCCAGCAATAACCAGCTAGAAATAATACAACATAACATGCATTGAAAATAAAACTCAGGGTTCATACGCATTTTAACCAATACTTTTCCATGACTTTTTGGCAAATGTCCATGACTATGTTTTCCTGAAAATGTCAGTCGACATTATACAACAAGAACACAAATCTGTGTTAAAGTTTTCCCCTTAGAGGTTTTAACAATAAAATGAATGACAATTTATGTTGCTCATAGTGGGATTCGTAATATCGCGCCCCGAATAGAACTTTGACGTTAGGACGACGTGAAATACATTTATTAATCACATATTATTATGCTGCGTTAAAAATAAATTCCATGACTTTTCCTAAACTTTCTGGGTTTTTTTATGTTTCCAAAACCTTTCCAGGCCTGGAATTTGCATTTTTCAAATTCCATAACTTTTCCAATTTTTTCAAAACGTATGAACCCTGAAAGCTATTATAACAAAAATTAGAACATTATACCATCTTGTTCAAGTATATTAACTGTAACAAGTGAACTGTATACTTTTAACAGCTAAAAGTTAACACCAACTTTTCGGTAACATACTTTTATTTTTGGTGACTTGTGTGCTTATTGATAAATTCAGGCAGAAATGTTTCCCAAGATACACACGTTCAATGTTTTGAACCCTGGATATTACTGTTCTATCCTCACCTTTAACAGTGTCACCATCATCCTCCATGATGTCATACACTACTCCCAGAACACTGCTCACAACATCTGGCAATTCAGCTGAGGTTTCTTCTGTGGCAGGGGCAATTATTTCGGTAGTTAGGAACTGATCATGCTGAGTGACTCCAGACTGGAGAATAGTGAGCAGAGCTGTAGTGTGTGACAATGGGGAGAGGACAGCCGAGCACACCAGGCCGCTGTCATTCACCTCAGAAAGCTGGGAGAACAAGCATAAAAAGGGAAAGAGGAGGAGAAGTGAATCAGTAAATGCACAGAGAGAACAGGGACATTTCTATGTCAGTATGTGTGTGTGTGTGTGTGTGTATATATATATATATATATATATATATATATATATATATATATATATATGATAATGGCTAGTTCTTGTTCCAACTGACTCTCTATTTGACTGAGCAATTGGCATGTGACTTATACTGTACAATCCCCAGATCTCTATACACTGTTTAAGTGTTAACAGGAAAAATCCACAACTAGACACACAATGAATATTATTAAATCATAAATCTAAAAATCAAAGACATCCAGTTCATTAAGAGTTACGGTGGCATTAAGTGTTAATATCCATTTTTTTGGTTTGCCATCTGTCCTTCAACTTGACTTGTCTGCTTGCCATGTTTGATACAGAGTGCTGTGTGTTCTTCCAATTGAGATAATGTTCAACTGGAAATGTATCTCTGCAATGTATTTCTCGCTCAACTTTGCTCCTAGACTCTCAGGGACTGACATGAAAACCTGATTGCTGTTGAGATGTTGATAATGTTTTTCTGTTAAATTATTGCAAAAATAGGGAGTGCAGTCATGAGACCAGAAAATATTAAATTTACCCCAAAGGAAAACACAGGACTATTGATTTACAAAGCAGATATGTATGATGTAGCAGTAGCCCTTAACTGGGTCAGCTGTACTGTGTAACTGAAATGCAATTTGCACATGAGCACCTTGGGAAAAACAGCACTGTTGTGTTTGGATGTCTCACCATGTGCAGAGCGTGAGCGGACAGCTCCATCAGGAGATGCTGGAAGGCAGCAGCAGCTCCCTGGTTACTGCTGCTGGAACAATGTAGCACCCATGACTCTGTGGAGGTCTGTGTTAGTGAAGAATCATCCCAGTCCTGCAGCACTCCCTTCAGACACACTTCCACCGACTCTGGGAGAAGCCTCTGTCTACGAGACACTGGCTCAACCTTGATGCTACAACTCTGTGTCATGTCACCTGGGTGGGTGAAGAACAACACAACACACATAAATAATGGCAGTTCATTTTCAACTTCATGTTTAATGTGCTTAATTTCCCTTGTCTGACACTTATGCATTTCATATCATTTCTGCTGTTGTGTTTGGTTCTTGTTCAGATACCTACCCATCTAACAAATATTCGGATCCAGCCCTATTTTGTATCTGTATTTAAACTACAGATCACATGAATAGTTTTAACTGCTGCACTATTTCAGCCATATTTGAATCATAACAGATGATGATAAGAGTTTACTTCCAAGTTACCAACCTTGCTCCCACCGCAGAACACCGCTAATGACAGGAAAAGCCAGGTTGTGGAGCCTTTCAGAAGACAGCAGGTATCCAATGCTGGACTTGAATGCAAAACTCTTTCTCCTGTAGCCGGAGTCTGGCTTTTGAGTGAAGCAAAGATTCAGCAGTGCAACCACAGGGATCACTCTGCCACCCAGCTGAGCTAGAACCTCTGACAGCTTGTCAAAGCTGAGGTGATCCTCACACCTCATGACCTGCAAGAAGACAAAACATCAAAGTTGCTTATGTTAGTGAAAAAGGAAATTTGTTTTAACAGTCACTTCTGTAAGTAGCGATCTATGTTTATAGCCATTCTACGACTGGTTAAACAGAGTATGAGGTTAGTTTAGGTTAATGCCTTGATCAATCATGCAGTTTTTTAAATATTTACCAATGTATTGCCTCATTTGGTGTTGTTGATGATAATGGGTATTTTCCTAAGTTCTGTATTTGTCATTTTATTTTATGTTTTTTTTGTTGTAGTTTTTTTGTTTGTTTTATGTTTGTGTAACATTGTTGCTTGCTAGTTTGTTAGTTATTTGGAATTGCCTGATGGGTTGCCTGTATAAGATAAAAACTATTGCTGTTCTGTCTGTTTTATCTTTTGTATTTGTAAAAAAAAAAAAAAAAAAAAAAATAAAAATAAATGATGATGATAAATGGTGAAAAGAGTGCTGTCCAACACATCATTCAAAAACTCTCCCAGGTGCTCAACTGAGTATTTGATGACCGAAAAGGCCAAAGCATATACTAAAATTGTCACCCATCACTATCTCAAAAGGCCAAAAAATGTGATACACAGTAGCCTAAATGTCTAAATGTCCTAAAGGCTGCTTTACAGTTGAAATGATATTAACTTCTACGACTGCATTAGCTACCTAAAAAAGTGAGTGACACTTACCTGCTAATTACCATTTACAATATTTATGATTTTCTTCTGATTTCACCACTTATTTACACAGGAAAGCAACACTATTTACATCCATATGATTTGTTATGAACTTACCGGTTCATAGATATTGTGATTTTGTCAAAACTGTCCAGTTGTTTTTGTACTCAGTATTCTTTGCTGTACTCACCTGGACATGTGATCTACTGTCAATCCAGTGCAGCACAACTTGTCGCTGAGCCAGCATGTCGTGAAGGCCCCTGGGTATGATGTGTTCCGTCACATCTGTAGGCAGATCACGGTTTCCCAAGGAAAGATAGTCCACAAGTTGTGACCTGGAACGTGGACACTCCGAGACAATAAACACCACATTCTTCCCGTTGTTTGACATGTCATCCTCCTGTGAAACACTGGGCTTTCCAGCTCGGGTCGACCTCCGCGGCCTCAAGCACTGTTTAGTGGGAGAGGTGATGTCTGGTCTGTCCCATTGGAAGTCCAGCAGGGTTTCTTTAAGTGCATTTTGAACTGAGACAGAATGCTTGGATAGCTGCTTCTGCTGAGAAGGGCACTGTTTATCCTTCAGGTCAAACTTGGCTTCAAACTCTATTTCAAAATCCTCAAACGTTTTGTGGCGAAGCTCCTTGAAGTCTGACCCCCGTGATAAAAAGTTTCCATTGCGGCCAGTCTTGGATTGAAAGAATTTATAACCCCAGCGCAATTTGTCAAATCCATATTTGTAGCCGAAATGCAGCAGGGTTTGTAATATTCCTCGTTTCACGTGATGATTTGTGGCATCCAGTTGATCTCCTGAATCGTGATCACCATAATCCACATCGATAACAAAAACCAAGTTGTGTAAAGCCATAACGTCAACTGCAGTGTCCCCAAAGACAGCGAGTGGCTCCAGAACCCTTAACTCAACGAAAAGCCATGAAAACAGGAGGTCAGCGTTGCTCAAATGTATTCAGGTCCATTGTCATTTCATAGTGTGTAGGCACAAGGACGCCATTTACAGCTGCCAACTAAGGACAGTTCATGTTTCTAGCTAACGTCAGCTAACGTTAGCGTAACTACCTAGACTTAATTTAACGCAATTACAAATTAGCTTCGCCAGCGCTTGCCGTTGTAACTTCGAAATAACTTGCACCCAAGGTAGAAAAGAAATACGTCCGAGCTTATTCACGTTAGATATCAAAACTGCTTAAAATTTCCATATAACGTTAATCCCGTACCTAAACTCATCCATATTCGCCATTTTCTCTTAGCCGTCTGTCCCGTCCTTAACCGTTCGCGCTCGTTGAACAGGAACCTACTCCTTCGCTGTGATTGGTTACATCCCGTAATAACAACAACCTAATTGGTCCGAAAGAAGGCGTAAGCTATCCGGCGATTCGCCACAAGTCTCATGTTAATTTTATATTGGGCAAATGCACCGTCAATCAAACCTGCACATATTACGTACTACATAAACAGGCACCACTTGCATTTAACTTTTAAAAGCTCCTTTTTCGTAAAACATTATGTACATTAAGATGCAACTGTCAATATAATACATCCATTGATGCAACGGATAACTTGAAAAATAAAAGAAATACCTCGATCTGCATGTTAGTCTCTGAGTTATCAATAGTTTAATTTTGTGAAAGTGGACTGCTCTGCATAGCTAACGCTAGTTACCCTACAGTATCTTCTTATATATGTCAATGTACAGTCTACACAGCATTGTGTGACTCTGCTGTTTCTAGAGACACACCAGCCAAGGACCACTACTCCCTTTCTTCCTCTGCAATTTATGCAGAAGTAGGCTACATTTATGGATTTTCACTTTTTGATGCTCAAAGTAAATATATGCCCCAGACCTAAATAAACAAAGCAACATGGATAAATTATAAAAGATCTTCCTTTCCCTTTGAACATTTTGGGACCAAATAACATATTTTAGTACTAGGAAAATCTAGGCGATTTAAGGGTAGGCTAATACAAAAAAATATAAAGAGTGAAAAATATCAATAAAGGTGCAAGTATAAATATGCAATGTCCACACTCGACTGTCTGCTCTGTGTGTTTGTTTATAGGAAAGAGACCAAATAAAAACTGGGCAAAGGACTCAGACAGTTTTTTTTTTATCATGTTGGTCCATAGATGACTATTCACTTGCTCTGGTGTGCCAAGCATTGGAATGAGAGCTTGGTATTCTTAACCATTCTGTCTCTCACTGCCTAAAATGGAAAAGCTCTCATTCAGAGCAACATTTGGCTTTGATCCGAAGGTCTGGGTCTTCTCACTGGTTTTTCAATGTTCCCTCAAGCTTTTAGCAAAACTAGAAAACTGACGTATAATGATGTCCTCTGTGGGTCATTGGTATATCAATTCAATGACTACACAAATGTTAGTGTAAATAAGACTGTGGATGACATTTTGATAACTCACCGTCTACATAGGCTAGCACATACACCTTTGATATTATTACTTGATATATAGTGAGATTTGTCATCATTGGTATACAATGCATAATAATAAACCATAATAAAACAGCTATGACCAAAATCCTTGAAACAGGCAATATCATCTTTAAGTACATGGAGCCAGCTTTTCTGTTTTTCAGGTAATTTGTGGACGGGGTAAGTATAGCATCTTCATGCTACTCCCCAGGGCTTAAGGGCAAACCAGAAAAAAAGGTATGTGGGTCACCTTCTGTTTCACAACCGTGATTACCTCTTTTCTACAGCACCAGGGGGAGATGAAGAGCTTAGAAAAGCTTTGAAATAGAGAGAGAGAGAGAGAGAGAGAGAGAGAGAGAGAGAGATGAAAGAACCATGCTGAATGTTCTAGACTGCTTTCTGTGTCCCACTAGCCTGACAAGCCAGACCCACATCAAGACCCTGGCTGCAAATTACATTTGCTGCCGCTAGGGTGCGTCTAGATTTCTAGGCTAGTGTCCCACCAGACACCCCCTAAATCATGAAGGATGTAGGTCAGGGATGCTTTTAGGAAATTGCTGCTGCTTAGACTAAATACACACTTGCGTACACATATAGATGCACAAATATCGTGTGCATGAAAGTGCACAGACACACACACACACACACACACACACACACACACACACACACACACACACACACACACACACACACACACACACACTCCTAACACTGTTGGTTACCTCTGGGTCTCTCAATATCTCAGTAAGGATTAATCTTTGTCAGGGGTCAAAGTTCATGTGTAGCCTAACTGCAGTAAGATATGATCATAGTAACTACGGCCTGGGGAGTAAAACAAAAACAAGGGCAGTAAATAAAAAGAAGACAAATTTGGACCACAAGTTTGTTGGACATTTTATGGTTTCACTTATATGGTTTGTATGTTTTCACAGGTTTATGGTACAGTAACTACTGTGGTCCAGAGTGAAATGTGTCAACAACTATTGGATGGATTGGTATGGAATGTAGTTCCCCTCTTGCTCTCTAGTGGAAGAATCCTGATGACCTTGATGAAGTCCAATACTTTAACAGATATTTCTATAACTATGTATTCAGTGGGTAAATTACACTCGTTATTGTAACACTGGCAATTGCCATCTTGAGTTGACGACAGAGGCCAACAAAGTACACCTTAGAGTGAGTAAACGTAAGCAAATTCTGACAATGTAAGGCTGTGCCTAGCAAGTCTGATGTGTCCTAAAATAGCCACTGTACAGATGATAACCCCTGTTTATTTTAAATGACCTTGTGTTTTTTTTTTTTTACTTTGTGCTTTTATCTGTTTTTTTTTATTATTTCATTCTGTGTGCTGTTGCTTACTTTTATTATTGTTATCATTTGTTTCTTTGCTTTTACCTGTAATCTGTAAAGTGCATTGAGTTGCCTTTAGGTATGAAATATAATAAATAAATTTGCCTCGCCTTGCCTAATATTAAGCAAAGTTGTGTCTTAATTTTTCATCCATCATTTTGTTTACCTTCAGACTTTAAGGGTTCAAAATATTCAGCAGGTCATTTTGGAGTTCATTGCATACCTTAATTGACACCAACCAGGCAAGTAGTCATCATACACCCACTGCTATAAATGTCAATAGATTCATGAAAATGCAATTAGGGCAAGCATGTGGATGTTAGTTCTGAGACAGAAACAGCACAAACACACAATAGAACCAACAGGCTGCTTACCATAATGTTCTCCAGACTGTGGGTGGAATCACGGAGCAGATGCACTCAGATAAGCAAATATGGTACCAGATATTATTCATACTGACCTGTATACGAGTGCACATCATTGCCAAGATGTAACTGAAGTCTTCTTTACGTCACTGAAGTGGGACAATGTTTGTATTACAAACAAGACAGAGAACTGGCTTGTTTTGGGGACATGTTCTACTTGGTACATTTTGTAATATTGTGGTACTTCGAGTGCTTTCCAAATTGTTTAAATTGAGTGCGCAGCTCACTTAATTAAGAAAGATGCCAAAAAAAAAATCAAAATATGTTGGACACAGAAGAAAAATAAAGAATATAATATATGCTATATACACACACACGCACGCACGCACACACGCCCCACACACACACACACACACACACACACACACACACACACACACACTGTTTTATTGGTAAATAAAGTATGGGAAGGTAATACATGATGTTGAAGGATTATAATGTCTATATAATGTCTGTTGTTATGCCACAAAACCTCAAGTTCCTCTTTCCCCTGTTGCACATCAACAGGTTTGAAAGTCTCAGAAGAGAGAGGCCCAAATCAGATTTAGTAAAGTTACATTTTGAGTAAATGGAATTCCTGGTTCTCATTTAGCTGACATGTATTAGACCATACTGTTTTTGGAAAATTTACTTGTTGATAAAAACAATCAAAAAGCGTATAAGCATATTGTATATTATTTGAAAAATGAAGCAGGCAGGTATTTTACAGATTATTATTATTCTAAGGATGGAACAATGCAACAATCTTACTTTTACCATTTAATATAGAAAAAAATATTTGCTAATTGTTGTAGACTAGTGTTTCCTACAGATCGTTATGTAATTTACAGCTGTTGATTCCATGTATAAAATGAAAGGAAATGTGTTCACTTCCACTTGGATAATCATAATGTCAGAAAACCTGAACAGAGGGAGACTGTGCATTTGGGTTATCGGCTGTGTCTTATCCTGTCTGGTTGGTCAGACGCCAGCTAACACACTGTCATTACAGTAGTGCACTTAAAGCACTGATGTTGCCTTTTAAACATCTTGGCATCCCACCTACAATAATAGGAAAAAAACATAGGCACTTTAACAAGTGTTTTCAGCCTCTGCGTACCCTCAGTCATTCTGATGCTTTGAGGGCTGGCCAAACATGGTGCTTATACAGTTTGTTACATGTGCATGTCCTATTTAACAGATGATTGCCCTTTTATGCAATCATGTCTTCTGCCAGGTTCTTAACAAACACATCATTCACGTCACAAGGTGGCATGACCCCTCTTTGGACACCTCTTCACTGTTCTCCTATTGATTTCAAGATTTAACTGATTGATTTTAGGGGTCAGCTCAGCTCTAGTTCCTACCTCTGATCTTGTAAACCTTTAATGAACTAGAGTGCAATCAGAGTTTAAATCTCAGAGCTTAGAAAAAACAAACAAATGCGACAAAGCATTTGAAGTCCAGGCAACAGGCTTTATTTTTTTTCATTTTAAGGCAAGAAGTGCACAGTCACACTATTCACTCATAATTCTGGCCAAATTTATTAATATATATATATAAATTTAAATTTGTTTTTATAACATGTATCTCAAGCTTTAGGAGCCTAAGCATCTGCTATGTTGAAAAGAATCAGACAGTGAAACTAATCAGGAGGGAAATATCTTTATACATAAGATTTGGTGGGGACTTTATGAGTCATTACAGTGTTGCTGTTGCACACGCCCTAATCTCCTTTGCAACAAACAAACTAGGTTGCTGAAAAAAGTAGGCGGAAAGTGGAGGCATGAACCGGATCAATCTGTCACCCCAGCACATAATGACAATTATGTTTCTCTTATCTTTGTCTCTCACTTTCTCGAAACTGTCCCACTCTCCTTTGGCAAAATTTCAGTGACGCAATGTTTCCAGAGTTGCATTGTCACATATGAAAACAGGCCGTAATTGTGCTTTGGATGTGGTCAAGTATGACAGCTTTTACAGGCACTAGACAAACAATGACTAATGTGTGTTTATGTGTGAGAGATGAGAAGAGGTATTGAGAGCGTGTGCTACCAGCTGGTTTTTGTCCATCCTCGCCATTGGTTAGGAGACAAGAAGTAGCTGTTGTTAATAGAAGGACAGTTGTATTTTGTTTCATGTCAGACGCAGCAGTAGGGTCGGGGGTCGTCAGGATGTTTTGCTTTGACTTGCTGTGTGCACACATTAATATTCATGATAGTTAAAAGAAAGGCTGGCAATATTCTGTTTTTTTCTTATTGTCAACCAATACCATGAAAAGACCCAAACCAACATTGAATTGATCCAAATAAGCATCACCTGCATAGCCTCATATATCTTATTCCTCTGTCATTGTAGTCCAAACACCAGTAAGAATACATAAATGAGCCACACTTTCTACATGTAGGGTGACATGTTCCTTTATTACAGTTAACATAAGCACTGTTATTTATTTTGAGTCAACCAATATATTGTCCTGGTGCCATAAAAACTCACAAGAGCACCTGTATTAATCCCTGATTGAAAATAGTCCCCAACAAACGTACTATTTACTACTATTACGCCGTGTTATTGGGAACCAATTGGCTTGAGATGTAGTGCCACAGATGGGAGGGAAGTCCCATCTGGGAAGTGTTACGGATCAACCTATTTTTGGTTTTAGTCTTTTCATGGGATTTACTGACAATGAATAAAACACTGCTACCCAGTGGTGTAGTCTAATGTATAGTAGTATGTATACTGTACTGTATATATATATATTGGCCTATATATATGGGCCAGAATCTGCCTTTGGGGAAGGGAGGGGGCATATCATAGTGGGGGTTCTGGGTGTCCTCCCCCAGGGAAGTTTTGAGCGTCAACAACTTCATTTTCTGCATTTGGATACACTTTAATGCACCAATTTACTGTGGAAATATACCTTTATTTAGCCTATACGAAGAAAAAGAACACAGATGCCATTCAAAATATATCAAAAAGATAATGGAAAGTATGTTGTTTGCGTGTCATTGGACATTTTAAGTGGGTAGGCCTATGTGGAAATCCTGGAGCTTTCTTTAGTGGGTATACTACATACACCTGTGTATAGACTACACCACTGCTGCTACCCTTTCTGCCTCACAAACGCAGTCTCCGATCTGTGTCTGTCTGTGATTACATCTCCTTACGGCACAAGCATCACAGTCCAACGCTTATCATACGTCTGGAGAGAACGTCGGTCACATCTTGGAGATTTACTTAATCAGAGTCTATTTTTAGTCAAGCCACATGCAACCCAAGCAGGTTCTCAACTAAAGCCTCTGCAGCATTGTCTCAGTCTGCAACAAGCTGCTGACTCGCACTGGGATGGAAGTCATGCATCACCTTTCTCTTGTCACCGAATGGATTAGGAGAGTAGGGTTATTAGCAACAGGAGTTCTGGATGCAGAGGGCTCTTCTCTCAGCAGGCTGGTGGTTGTTGTAGCTGAGTTTGCTAATGACAACCTGACATTACTGAAAGTGCGTCACCTGCCCAGCAAGCATGAAGTTATGCTCAAGTATTGAGTGTTTACATATAGGTCAGGCGTCAGATTATCTTAACAATAACACTGGACAGCCAGTAAAGGCTACATATCACCACCCACCGTCTCACAACTTCCCTTTTCCTGATTAGGTCATTATCCTTTCTCACGGTATTATATCTATTCACCCATATTGTCTCTGTATATCAACCTTTTAGGGTTGTAATTGTTTTCTTAGATCCATAGTCTTGGTGCTGAGACTTATTGACCTTTGCACGTGTTGTTTATGTTTAATTGTTTTAGTTTCTACCTGTTTCACTGTAGTTGACTGTAAATCAGGTTGGATTACAGTGTCAGGTCAGTTGATGTAAAAAATGTCTGAATAACACACAACTCAATGCCGACTTACAGTTTTTAGTTTCAGCACACTTCCTAAATAGAAATTAAAAAGAAATGGGAAAAGAAATTTCTAAATACTTGAAAATATTTATTAAAGTACATATAACAAACATTGTAACGTATATGTATAAAGTATAACAAATACAAAGTATAAAGGTTATGTTTTTCCACGTCAAAGTGACTTTAGAAGTCAGACAGAGCAATTAAATATCACTACTACAACTCCACTTTGTTATGAACAAAATAATAGAATAAATAAAGCCATTTAGGAAGGCAATTTTGCTAGGAATTAAAGCGAGAGCAGAAATTTAATTAACTGTGAAGTTGGAAAAGAAGAGCTTGAACTCTTGACAAAACTTTGTAATGGGACTAAACTGCTTAAGTGACATCCAGGTCACTTCCGTTGCTCAGTACATTGCTTAGTCAAGTATATACAGTTTGGTAAGTCACAATACTAATTTAACAGTCTTTTTTATAGTGACAGGTCAAGTAGAAAAATCTGGATTGAAAAAAAATACCTATACAACTTTAAAATGGAAAAATATCAGCCAACTTTCATCATTCAAGTTTTCCTCATAGACATCTACAGTAGAAAAGGAATACATTTGAAGAGTGTGTTCAACACAGCGTCATCTGCTACTTCATCATATCTATACAACAGTATAACCAGCCTGGTTGAGATCTTTACAGATGTGCATCAAGTGCATCTTTGAGCTATATACTGTATGTTGATATGTTAGTATATATTAAATGCAGACAGCAGCAGCTTACACACACACACAGGCAGGCTGGCAGACAGGCCAGTTTGGTTCAGTTCAGTTGGCCTCCAATCGAAGGGCGTCAAGGCGAAGCGAGGAACATGGGTGCCAGGAAAGGGGCATGTCCCACCTCTCACTGGGTGGAGTCCGAGTCACTGGAGTCCAGGCTTGCCTGTGTAGGTGTGGGGTTGCAGCTGTGATGGGCAGCCGGCGGGCAATGGAGGGTCTGTGTGCTCCGCCGCAGGTTCTCCAGGGACTGCAGGAAGGAACGACGTGCCCTCTCCTCCTCCAGGGGTGAGGAACCCTCTTCTTCTACCTCTGCGATTTCAGCAAAGGTGACAGGCTGTGTTTTGAAGCGAGCCTCGCGAGGTCTGCGGGAGCGGCTCTTGCCCCTTGCTGGGCCCTTGGGAACAGGCAGCTGCTGGGGGAACTCCTCCATGGCTGAGGCCATAAGGTGAGCCGGTAGGACGTGAAAGCCAGAGGCCTCCATAACCATCTGACGCACAGCAGCCATTGGTCGAACAGAAGCCCAAATAGGTACGAAATTAAATCTAGTTTAAATGCAACACCAAGTGTGACTGAAAGTCTACAGCTGACTGGCTGTGCACGTCTTGAACTTTTCTTTCCTTTCCCTTTCTGGTGCTTTGTCCTATTTAAGTAGACGTCTGTCTTTCTCAGGAGAACCAAAGCAAGAGTTTGTCCAAAGTCAAGCCAAACAAACACTCCTCAAACCTCCAAGTCCAGGTACACTCACTGACGACTGCCAGTCTTAAAGAAACAACCGCTTTTGAGCTGCTCTGGTCAGCCTCTGTTCTCCACTCCTCAATGTGAGTGTTTCTGTTTCAACGCTGCTGGTGCCTGATGTCTCCTTTCTCTCTGGCTGTTTCTCGTTTTGTGTGTGCGAATCTCAGTCTGCTGAGGTTAATGCCACCGACAGCTCCAGCACACTCTTTTATAGCAGCTCACTATCCACTCAGTCTCTCTCTCTCTCTCTCTCTCTCACACCCTGTTTGCCAGGTCCCTCCTTCTCCCCTCCTTCCATCTTCGTCACGGTTCCGGCCTTCAGAGCAGTCAGCCAGTCAGAGTCATCCCACCAAAATAAACATATGAGGATAGAATATCTGTGTGTGTGTGTGTGTGTGTGTGTGTGTGTGTGTGTGTGTGTGTGTGTGTGTGTGCTTGGGTGATGGGGCTTTGACGGATTTGTAAGGGCGAGAGAGATTTAGAGACAGAGGGAAAGAAAGACAGTCCACACAGAAACGGAGACATAAAAAAGATGCAGAACAGAGACGACAAATAAGAGAATTAGAGAAGGGAGAAAAGTCGACCAAACCAAAGTCAAGGTTGAGAGACTGAAATGCTATTACATGTTTTAATCACAAAACGTAGGACAGAGTCCTTGGGACGGACAGGGGTTAGACAAAGCCCTGCCAGAAACAACTACCTTTGAAAAGCTGAGTCCATTACAGAGGAGTTGAGTCAACTCTGTGGCAATTTTGGAGATTGCAGGTTGTGGTGTTTTGTAGAGCATTGCATTATTTTTTGGAGATCATTTTATTGACTTATGCATCGTAGAGGTGTGAATCTTCACTGATCTCCCGATTCGATTCGATTACGATTATCATGTCAGTGATTCGATTCGATATCTCGATGGATCACGATGCGTCAAATACATTTTTCTATTAAAGCCATATAGGATATTTAATTCATAGCTTTTCAAGCTTCAAAAACTAAACATTCTGCAGTGCTCTAATACTAAATAAATTGGATACATAAAACTACAGTACTGAGCACATGGCACTTCCTGAATGTGCAAAACATAACAGAATATGTAAACAGAAAGTTTGTTAGGCATACATTAAATTTTAAACAGAAATAATCGATTATGGCCCGGCCGATTATCGATGCAGCATCGTCCATGTCCACGATTCAATGCATCGATTATTTTATTAATTTCAACACCTCTAATGCATTGCCACGTGTATAACTCCAGCTCAGGAACAGTTTGCCAGAATTTTGAGAGTCTGGCTGAGAAACAACAACCAGCCAAATTAAGGTTAATCAAAGTCTCATTTGAAGAGCTTCAAAAGAGAAAAAACACATTTCAATATGCAGCCATGGGTGTAGTTACTATTATATAGAGCACTATACATTCAATTTCCTTGTCTTCTTTTTTGCACCATTACTGACATGCTGGAGCTAGAAATTTTAATATTTCACTAGCCAATTGCATAGTCAGGATCAAATAAGTTGGTTACTTGCCAAAGTAACTATGGTCTAGCCAGACAGACATACTAACGAGCCCGACGATGGATTTTGCCTTGTATGCACTAAAAGATGCAGACTCTGATCGCTTAAATGAAATGTGTGGTTAAAGTGTATCTGAACTCACCCTAATGTGAGTCTGGAGGGAAACATGGCAGGCGGCTCTACTAACAGTGTTCATAATGTAAACAGGACTGCAGAAGAGATAAACAATGTCAGGACGTTATTACTATAGAGTCCCTGTGTTGGTACAGCCACCTCATCTCTTACCTCTTGTATGTACAGTGTGGCAGCCTTACATGCGTACTTACACACATAGACCAACAATAAGCTGAACGCTCAAAAGTAGACAAATCAACCTGGATTGGATGTCTTTGGACTATGGGAAGAAAGTGGGGCACTCTGAGGAAACCCAGATACATACCCAGAGAACATGCTAAAAAAAGGTCCAGGTGTGAAGCAGGGCATTAATGTTTAACATCATTTAGAATCTAAAGTGTTTAAAGACAGCTGGTGTTATGCAGCATTCCCATGAGACATTTGGCATCCATTACATTAAACCATAAATAGATAGATAGATAGATAGATGGACTTTATTAATCCCAAATTGGGCAATTACTCTGTTACAAGCAGCAAGTAGCAAGTTACCAAGGACATACACACAAACCAAAAATACAATAAATATACTAGAAACAATAAATAACATAAAAAATAAGATTAAATAAAATAAGATAAAAAATGCCAGAACTACTGAAAAATATACTTAGATGAATGAACAAGAATGTACATGTATATACAAGTGTAGAATAAAATCCACAACCTACATACATAGTATATATCACAAAATTAAAAAAAAAAGTATATTAGATATTAAATATGAAGTGACCAGTATGCAAGTAGCATAATAGTGCAATATTGTAATGTGTGAGGTAGTTATCTCACACACAGCTGTGAATTGTTGTACAGTTTTATGGAATGAGGCAAGAATGATTTCTTGTAATCACCTTGGCTACAATGTTGTGGAAGTGTCTCGGTGTACCAAATGAAGTCTATGAATAAATGATGTCTACTTGCACATTTTTGATGAGATGGGTTGTGATATTTTCTCACACTTTAGTCCTAATGAATACAAGAACAAAAGAATCAGTGACAAGTTTTTCACAATAACCAAAGACAAGCACATGAGCAATGCCATGGAGGGAGAGGCAACGTTTGTTGGGAAATTATAAAAGTGATTAATCATTTTCACTATGGCCTATTTGTTTGTAATACTCAAGTCACCACAATTATTTTTTCAATGATATATTGATGTCACATTATAGCATCTTGAAGCTGGGGTAGGCAGTTTTTTTTAGCATTATTAGGCAAACATTCCATAACGACCCTTAAGCATATTGCAATTTGAGTGGTCTGATAGAAAACTAGACTTCTGCACCTCCTCTTGGCTCTGTTTTCAGGCTTTAGAAAATCCAGCCTGTGACGGGTCACTTTGGCCAATCACAGGTTATTCAAAAAGAGGGTGTTTCCACAAAGTATTTGCTGTTCTTCAAATGCAGATGCACATGCAAGTCCCTTCAGATGGTGTAAGCCTGATTCAATGGTAGAAAATCCTGCTATATTGCTATTCCAGCATTGGCAACACATGGCTATACTGCATAGCAACCCCCAAAAAAGACAGACTTTTCAAAACAAAAACAAAAAAATCTAAAAGAGAGTCTGACAATAAAAAAAAAAACCCGCAATAAAACCCATGTCAAATTTGGTGAAGCTTTTCAGAAAAAATACTGGTAATACTTTATCCTTCTGCTGACCATAGCCAAAGGCTCACAGCTGCGGCTAATTCAAATTCATGTTTATGTAGCTAGAACCTCGAATCACAGTATGTCATCTCAAAGGGCTTTACAGGCCAACAAGTTTACAAAGAACAGGACGATAATTCCAGAGAATTTCTAATAAGGGGAGAACTTCCACTCTCGGGAAACAGAAAAAAGAAATAGAAGAGACATAGGCCATACAGTTGCTGAATCTGTCTTTATTTCAGATTTACAAAGGTCAGTTTAAAAGATTTGTGTCTACTTCTACTGGATAGTCGCGTCGCGTTCAACGGATTCATTTGCACAAAGATGGGCATCGGCCAGCTTTTTGACGCGCAGCATTTTTTCAAATGCAGCGCCGCCTTCCCAACCTTTCTGGTTCCTCTTCGGATGCCATCAAGTGGGATCTCTGGTCGTAATCAGTCCTTCACTGACCAATCAGCATTCATTAGCAGAATGCTAGCGTGTTATGGGCAACAACGACTCAACCTGCAAGAAATCGAAAGGACACAAGTACTCGTTCATTCAACTTTCCACCTATAATCCATGTTGAACTTGCAAAAACTACAATCAAATCTGAGATTTCTCAATGACAATCAGGCGAAAGAGACAAATTTAGCCGTCTAGCTCCATAGAGTCCAATTCATTTTGCACTCACCTGCGATCACCCCCAGTGGAACTCTGGTTGAACTGCAACCAAATTCGGTACAATGGGGCTTAATAGAGACGGGCTCTGGTAATTCTCATAGAATTGGCGCTATATAATGGCATCATGATCACAATCACGATCGGGATGATTGAAATGAATGACTATTACTCGTACAGGTTACTGTAAGAGGGGAGGGGCTTAGGACAAAGGGGGGGGGGGTTGAGCTGCAGGAGGAGGGTTGTATTTTCAGATTCTTTTCTGGTGTTTTTTTTTTTCAAAAAACTGTCTACTCCAGCTTTAATTCATTCAACACAAACTAAATTTAGCCCACATTTTCACAGTTAAATTTCTTAAACTTAAACTAGTAATGGCAAACAATTTAATGAAGAGCAGCATATTGGCACTAAAAATTGTGCTTCCTCAGTAATGATTCACAAACTCACACACACTCTTACAGTCCAACACATGATACCATATTTTTTCTTTTTTCAAAACAATACCAACCTCAGTTGTATTGTTTGAAGGTTGATTTATATGTAATTCTATATGTGATGTAATGTATTTCAAAATACAGTCAGTTTTAATATATCATGACAGCATCAATGTGTAGAGAGCAAACATAGTGATAATTAAATGAACGTGTCTTATCCTGATTTAAACATCCATCACTTGAAAAATATAACTGCTGGTATAAGAGTAAAACCAGCTATTTAAGATAACTTACTCCAAATGGAAAAAAAAACCTTTTGGGAATTCATTTTTTAAATATTTGCAGATTAGAAAAAATGGACAGTCACACAGGAAGCTCGGTCTTATAGGTCACACACCACACATGGAAACAGATATATGAACACCAGAGACTCATCAGCAGTCCCAGCATCATCCAAGTCAACATGTCATGTCAATTTAACTGTAACTGTAATGACTAAATGTATCAGTGTCACCGCTGAAGGGGGCATGTCAAGGTTGGTGTAGATCAGTTGGGTCGGTTACGTTCACACTGCAGCTGACAAAATCCCTTCCTGAGCCATTCAACGCACTTGTGACTTTTGAACGCTCAAGACAAAAATCTTTCCTGCTGCTATGAAAATAAGCAACTATTGTTTCTGCACGGCACAGAGTGGGTGTGATAGGATAATTAATTGCTAGTGCAATACAAACAAGTCTGGCAAATAAACTATACACTATAAGGAATATAGTTATTTCATATAAAGCAGGATTCAGTGAAAGAGATATATTTGTGTACATTTAATTGCTATCTATTTAGTGATAATTAGTGTGATCACTCTGCTTAGTTATTGTGCTGTCTACTTACTGTCACCAAGATATAAATTTAGGATGTTGTACATGGTTTTATGAAGTAAAGAGATAGTCAATTCACTTTTCAAATGCACCTCCATGAAAGCAGGTTCATCGATAATTCACATCATAGTCCATAATTAAAGTCAGTGTTACAGTGGTCATGGCAACCCGAGTGTGATCCATAGTTACTAATATGAACTTGTAGTGTCGCCAACAATGACAGCGAAAGCGTGTACATCATGCAACGTACGATCAATCGCACTGAGGTGACAACTTTGTATTTCAAGGGTTGACCTCATGGGCTTTCCTTTGCCATGTTTGCAGAGTTTAAAGGAGTGACAGCGCCACCATTTTGTCACGCATTCCTTAGATGACACCTCAGGAGGGGGAGACGGACACCAGGTCATCCTGTTACTTGTCTAATACAGACACACACACACACACACACACACACACACACACACACACACACACACACACACACACACACACACACAAGCACGCACACACACACACGTTCAGCGGGGTTGTAAGCCGTGGACGTGAACTTGCAAATACCTCCTTGCTCTATTTTAAGTAGATCTAAAGTCACCCACAATCAAGCCAGCAGCTGCTAGTCAAGTGACATCATATTACATTTGTGATTCCTGTATAACTGTAGGTGTGTGTGTGTGTGTGTGTGTGTGTGTGTGTGAAGGTGTGTGTATGTGTGGTTTTAATTCAATTCAATTTTATTTATAGTATCAAATCATAACAAGAGTTATCTCGAGACACTTTTCGGATAGAGTAGGTCTAGACCACACTCTGTAGTTTACGAAGCCCCAACTATTACAGTGGTTGCCTCAAGAGCAAGCATTAGCAGTAGCTATTGCGACAGTGGCAAGGAAAAACTCCCTTTTTTGTTTTAGTGCGTGATCATGCATAAATGTATGCATGCTTGATTTTTTCATTTCATATCATCACCCATTTGATTTAGCGTACGTGTTTTGTGACATGCTTGCAGGGAATGGGGAGTGTATTGAGCAAAAACTGTGTCTGTCCTTGGGGATGCCTTGTTTTTCTAAAAAGAGCCTGCCAAGGCTGCATGTGTTGTACACAAGGACATCGTTTGGCAAAAACATTACCCAGAAAAAACATTTTCACTGCACTCGTCTTTCAATCACGTTGTTAAAAGCTTCACTTAAAATAAAGAGGTGAAAGTAAAAGAACTGAAAATATCACAGTCATGTTAGAATAAAATAACCTCATTTACCACATTATTGCTTGCTGTTATTTGTAGTTTTTTTTAAATGTCTTTTAATGTTCTGTAATGTGGTTTTTATTCTGTTGGTGGGAAAATCCTGGTGTAAATCCCAGAATGCATTGTTGCCTGTGACGGTCCCTTTTTTGGTGGGAAGAGAAAAAAAATCTACTGTGCTCAAATGAGAAATAATTCTTTAGTTTATTGTGGTTTTTTTGTTTCTAGTCGAACCAAAATAGGTATTTTGTAGGCATTATCCTCGGTGTTGTATCACTCTATCCCATCCCGTTTCCTGTATTCAACAGCTGATGGCATTTCAAGGAGAATACTTCCAGCAGGGAGCATTTTCAGAGGCAGCTGAGAAATAATCCCCTCCAATCCCCTCCTTGATGGCACATAAAAAACACCTCTGTACATTTCTTTGTTTTTACTGCACATTTACTGTATGGTTCAATCTCACCACTTTGATAAACCAACTAAAGAACCAAACCAAACAAGTTTACCTTAGCTAGCAGAAAACTGTGTGATGAAAAATGTATCCTAATTTTTTTTGCCAATATGTCAGTGATAAATTGCATGCTTGCAAAAGGAGCTAAAAAATAGATACATTTCTTATTTACATGCAATCGTTATACAAAAGTCTCATAATTGAATTCATTATAATATACTGATGTTTAAAGAACTATAGGGCCTTTTACAGGTGCTTGCAATAGCATATTCCAACTGAGATCTTAACTGGAATATGAGCCAATATCAGTGACATAATATGTATATAAATATTACATTCCTGGTTATGAAACAAGGGCATTGGCTGGAAAAAGAATCAGGTGGTCATTGTAATTAATAAGCGGGCTCAACTTTCACTAGGTTCCGCTTCATTGGTGTGTGTGTGTGTGTGTGTGTGTGCGCGCAGTATGTTTGTGTGTAGTGGGTGTGCAGGTAGAGTTACAGGGCTCAATGTAAGGGATTAGTTTAGGGGCTGACAGTATAATTGGCATAGACGACACACAGCCATAATAAGGACTTTGCTATATAGTTTGTCCCAATATAGAATAGATTTTAATTGTCATAACGTAATGTAAATTGCGAGCATTAGTGTGACTCACTGCATGTTAATTGTGCAGCTTATTCCGGCGTCACTGATAGTATGCACTAAACCAAATGCATAATGAGCTAGACAGCACAGTAGAAGAAGCACTAACAGCAAAGAAAGTTGTCTGATTAAGGGACGCCAGAGAGATGTCTTTAGAAATGTAGTATTTAGAAATGTTTAACATGCGGTCTAGCTCTGACCCACAAGTAGTGCCTGCAGGAACAAAAAGTAAGAATAAAGTGGTCAGTGGTATTTTTTTAACTTTAACTTTTATTTATCAAGTGCAAGACACAGACATAAAGTGCATACAGGAATACAATGTCTTTTCTTTTTTTTATGAACTTAAATGAACAACACCCCCCACCCCCCCTCTCCCCTCCCTCCCGTCCTCCCCCCTCCTAAGACCCATGGTCCTCTTCTACGTTTAAAGTATATCATGAATAAGTAAATAAAATTACATACGTGTAAAATAATAATAAAAAATAAATAAATAAATAAAAAATAAACAAAAAAAATAAATAAAAAAAGATATATATATATATATATATATGTATATATATATACACACACATACATACACTTATATACACCTATACCTACACAGTAATAATTAAAAATACCAATGTGGGACTCTACAAAGAGACTTCCCGAGCTGGCAGCCTATCTAGATAGTTAAGTAGTGGTCTCCACTGAGTATAGAACCAGATCAGATGACCCTCTAAGTGTGAATTTGATCTTCTCCAGTTTCAGAAGACCTAAAATGTCGTGTAGCCAGACTTTGATTGATGGTGGTTGAGGAGACTTCCACAATAACAGAATTCTCTTGCGAGCAATAAGAGAGGCGAAGGCAATAACGTTATTTTGAATGGTTAAGGTACGTAGGTCATCTGAGGGATAGCCGAAAATAGCGATATGTGGGGTTGGAGTTAAAGTTATGCCTAATATATCTGAAATTGTTATAAAGAATAGTTGCCAGAATTCAGACAACTTGGGTCATGCCCAAAACATGTGGGTAAGATTGCATAGAGTCTGCGAGCATCTACTACATTTCTCATCAAATTTGTCTGGATAGAGCTTTGATAGTTTGTCCTTACTATAGTGTAACCTGTGGAAGACTTTAAATTGTATTAGTGACAGTCTAGCGCAGCTGGATGACGAGTTAACAACCCCCATAGCTCCCTCCCAGAAGATCTCAAAGAAATTCAATTGGAGTTCTGACTCCCAGTTCATCTTGATCTTATGTAAAATAGATTCACTGGCTGAGGACAGTAAATTATAAAAATAGGAGATATGGCCCTTTGACAGGGTTTTAGCCTTGAGAGCCAGGTCCATCCTGCTGGGTGTTGGTATCTGTGGGAATGACGTGGCGTGTGTTTTCACAAAGTCCCGCAACTGGAAGTACTGAAAAAAGTCTGATTTATGTAGATTAAAGGTAGAGAAAAAAACTACGTAGCCCTTTGTTTTCTAAAACGGAGAATCGTGGGTCAGTCTTTGCTGGAATGAACAGGTGATTATTGCAAATAGGAGTTGCTAGAGGGAGGGTTAGCCATCCGAAGTGGCGTCTTATTTGTGTCCAAATTTTTAGAGTTCCAATAACAATCGGATTAGAGGTAAAGCTTGACGGGGAGAAGGACAAGGTACTACATGTTAAAGCTAGCAGCGACGAGGAGCAGGAGGCTGACTCACTCTGGCACCAACTGGATTGAGGGGAAGTAAACCAAGATATTATCTTATGCACGTTGCCCAATAGTAACCAATTAGACTGGGTAGACCCAGTCCCCCAGCCGATCTATCCCTACAAAGCAGTGTACGACTTGCCCTTGGCCGTTTACCAGCCCAGATGAATGATGAAATAATGTCATTTATAGATGTGAAAAAGGATTTGGGAAGAAAAATGGGCAGACATTGAAAAACATACAAGTATCTTGGTAACACATTCATTTTTATAATTTGTATCCTACCGGCTAGGGACAACGGCAGATAATTCCATCTTTGTAAATCGGACTTGACCGTCGTTGTTAATGAAGTAAGATTTTGCTCTTGCATTGTTCGCAAGGATCGTGTAATTGTAATGCCAAGGTATTTAAATCCTGTGTTGGCTAATTTAAAGGGTATAGTTGATGGGGATATGTCTACAGCTAATTGGTTGATTAGGAAGTATTCGCTTTTAGAGATGTTTAGCTTATATCCCGATAGACGACCGAAAGAATTTAATAAAGTCAGGATACGTGGGATGCTTGCCAAAGGGTCACTTACATAAAGAAGCAGATAATCTGCATATAACTAAACCTGGTGTTTTATGCCCCATCTTTCAATCCCCCCAAATCCCTCTTCCATTTTTAGAGCAGCGCAAATAATAACAGGGATAGCGGGCACCCCTGTCGTGTTCCCCGAAAAAGTGGGAACGGAGTAGAGAGTTGGTTGTTTGTGCACACTGAGGCGCAGGGAGATGAGTAGAGTAATCTGACCCATGAAATTAAGTTAGTATTAAAACCAAACTGTCTCAGGGAAAAGAGGAGATAGGCCCACTCCACCCTGTCGAAGGCCTTCTCGGCGTCAAGAGATATTATTACCTCTGGGACGTTAGAGGAAGATGGAGAGAGGATGACGTCGAGAAGCCTTCTTATGTTGGAGTATGAGTGTCTTCCCCCTATAAATCCCATCTGGTCCTCTGAGATGATCTGGGGCATGACAGATTCCAATCGCCGAGCTAAGATTTTTGTGAGTATTTTAACATCTACCGGGAGGAGTGATATTGGTCGATAAGATGCGCAGCTCAGTGGGTCCTTACCCTTCTTATAAATTAGGGAGATGGAAGCTTGCATAAGAGTTGGCGGCAGGGTGTCTTGTTTAAATGAGTGGTTAAACATTTTGAGTAATAGTGGAGCTAACTGATCTGAGAATTTTTTATAGAACTCGACCGGGTATCTGTCGGGGCCTGGGGATTTACCACTGTTCATTGAATGTATCGCTTCTTTAATTTCTGAGAGAGCGAGAGCGGCATCTAGTCTTAGATTGTCCTCGGGTGACACTCTAGGTAAGTCCAATTTTTCAAAAAAGTTATTTAGTTGGTTTTCATCTGTGAGGGACTCTGAGGCGTATAGTTGGGAAAAAACGATCTAAAAGTGTTATTTATTCTGTCCGGGTTAGAGGTTATTGAGTCTGATTCGTCTGTTATCTGAGTAATTTGATTCAATGCTGTTTTTGCCTTCAGCTGATGAGCCAAAAGGCATCCAGCTTTGTCACCATGTTCGTACACCAACCCCCGAGAGCGAAGGAGAAGCTGTTCAGCCTCAGAGGTGAGAAGGAGATCAAGTTCCATTTGGAGTCTTATTCTTTCTTTATATAAATCCGGTGTATTTGCGGACGAGAGTGAGTTATCTAGATCTGCAATGGCTTCCTCCAGCTCCTTCTGCCGAGATCTGCGCAATTTATTCGTATATGACGTGAAAGAGATAATTTTACCCCTTAAGTAGGCTTTGAGAGTGTCCCATAATGTGGACGGAGAAGTTTCATCATTCTTATTAGTTTCACAGAAGAAAGTGATCGATTCAGAAATATGTTTGCAAAAGTTGGCATCTGCCAGCGAGAGAGGGTCTAGCCTCCAATGTCTGAATCCCTTTGGCTTCATACTAAAGTGAAGGTCTAAGATTACCGTGGCATGATCCGACACTGTTATGGGTAAATACTGGGTGGAGACAATAGCTGGAATAAGTTTTTTACCTATCAAGAAGTAGTCTATGCGTGAGAATGAACGATGTGCATGGGAGAAGAAAGAGTATTGTCTTACGGAAGGATGTGAAAATCGCCATGGGTCCACCAATCCATATTGACTCATAAACGTGGAAAAAGCCTGGGACATTTTCATGGCCGTAGTTGATCGTAGGCTAGACCTGTCCAGTGTTGAATCGATCACACAGTTCATGTCTCCTCCCATTATCAGAAGGTAAGAATATAAATTTGGAATGGTAGTAAATAATGAACTCACAAAGTTATGGTCGTCCCAATTGGGAGCATAGACGGATACCAGGATGACCTGCTTTTCGTATAATGTACCGGTAACAATAACATAGCGACCGTTTGAATCTGTCATTACTTTATCTGAGGTGAAATGAACATTTTACCAGATTAGTATGGCCGTGCCTCTTGTTTTTACATTGAATTGGGAGTGGAAAGTTTGGTCAATCCAAGGTCTATTTAATTTTCTATGGTCAGAGTTGCATAAATGTGTCTCCTGAAGAAACATTATGTCCGCATTTAGGTTTTTGATATGTGTCATAACTTTTGTATGTTTGACTGCAGCATTTACCCCAACAGTGTTTAGTGAGCTAATCCTCACAGCCCATCCGCCAGCGGCACCCCCCTTGGTTACACTAGCCATGATTCAGCGTCCCGCAGTAAGATTGTCAGGTCAGTCTCTAGGAGTAAGCAGCGCACACCGAGTGGAATCTTCTGTACAGAAACAGCCTAATGTAGAATGAATACACACATAGCACAGTGGTCAGTGGTATTTGAAGGAATTTGAATGAATGCTGTATTGTTTTTAGCCGTGTGAGAGGCATGGCTCTAGGGATGTCGGTCTGTCCATCGGCCCACCACTTTGGTCCAGACTGAAATATCTCAACAACTACCGGATGGATTGACATGCACTTTTGTGCAGACATTTATGATCCCCCAGATCCATTCTAAAGACTTTTTGATTATTTGATGGATTGACATTACATTTTATAGACATCTATGGTGCCCAAAGAATTATCACTAGTGATTTTTATGATCCCTAGACTTTTCCTGTAGCACCACCAGCAGGTAATGTTTTCCCTTATCCTGTGAAACATCTACTGGACGGATTGGCAGAAACTGAGTGCCCTTTTAACGCACAAATGAATACAGAGACAACATGTAAACTCTTTTTGTTTTTCTTGTGTGTGAGTGTTTTCAGGAGTTTTCGTTATTTTTGTGCAGGTGGATTTCAGTGCGAAAGGTCTGTAGCGGGGTCTGTTAAAATTTGAAAGCGCAAATATATTTGAAAAATAAATTATTGAAAGACTTTTCTTAAGTATTTTTTAAAATGTACAGGATTTTTTTAGCTTGTATAAATATATACAGTAATAATGCACAGTATTTTACTATATGCTAGTTTGCAAACAGAAGAAAATCAGACAATAGTATGTATATATTGTAACAAAATGTCCAAAAGAATTACTTTCACTAAGTGTGTAAAAACAGAATGAAAGAAAGAGAGAGAGAATTAAGGCAAATCCATTATCCAGGTCCACGGGTCAAGAGGTGAGGTACACGCCACAGGCCACATTCCCGTACCAGCAAATCACCCTGTACCCACCATGATGGGTCAACCTTGTTACCATAGCAACCTAAATGTCAGGGGACAGCGGAGAGGAGGGGAACCAAAGTTGGTGGGCAGCCCAGGTACTGTATGTCTTCTCTCCTTTCTGAAGAACTATGAGTGTGCACACTTACAACAAGTCTTTAAGGAGACCTTATGTACTGGAACTATTTCTTAGTTAACAACAGCTGGGCGCAGTGACTGCAATATCCAGCAGTGTAGCCATTTCTGACATTTATTATTCAGTGTTTTTGCAGCAGCTGTATCTGAGAGGTGCTGATTCAACTGAATGTTTTTTTAGGCCAATAAAATGTTATTGCACTGAGTTATATTATATGATGAATCTAGTGTTTTTGTTTGTATAACACCTCTGAAACTGTATTGGCAAAAATATAATATAATCCTAAGGTTTTATATGTTATATGCTATTATTTGGACTGTTTTACATTCTGCATCTCTCATATAGTGTCCACGCAAAGTTATTTGCCTGTAACTAAGACTGTAATATTAAAACTGCAAATACCAGTGTTAAAAAGGCTACATTGATCTATTTGCATGATTGCTGTGTGACAAACACATATTCTTGGATGTGACACTGCCCTGAGGAATTACTATAAATAAACCTTAATCAGTTTAACTAATTATTTTGGTAACTGCAAGTAAAAGCAATATAATGATTACTGTTAGCTGGCTAACTTGGTTAGCATTAGCTTGCTGGCTAAAAAACAAAATCCCCCCCACATTTCATTAAATACAGTAGATATATATATAGTTTATATTTAGGAAGTTCAATGCAGTAAGCAGTATATGGATAACTAGCATCACTCACTGGTGTAATTTTATAAAGAGAGGTAGCTTTAGTTCTGTTTAAAAATACATGAGACGGCAACAGAGGCAACGTTGGTGTAAATCATAAACACAACATCCTCTGGGGGTTGGCAGGGTTCCCCTACCCTCCCTCTCTTGACACTGAGTCAGTAAGAAACGATAGGGACAACATGGTTATTTATAGACTGAGACTTGGAGACTGGGAAGGATTCCCATCCAGGAACACTGTATCTGTTTACACTGCACAACCACATGCATCCACAGATACAAGACATTTTTAGTGTCACAGATAGTAAATAATGATTCTTTTCTGTGACTTTTGTTTTTCCTTTGAATTCAGAAAGAATCTAGATGTGTCTAAGATCATATCTACTACATTTAAGTTGATGCACAATACCTTAAGTAAGCAATGTATCAAGTCTCTGTTAAATGTGGTGTTTTGATAATTATTGATTATATACTTGAATTGCAGTTTGTTTGAACTTGGGGTTGCACAATCCATCTTATTCCACTCATAACACATGAGTAGACAGACAGGGTACTGCCATCCCGATCGGAATTTAGATCAACACAACTTTGTCAGGGGTGCACGATTGATGAGGGGGTAAAAATTCCATCCACCACTGCAAAGACCCGGGCTTTGATTCCTGGTAGCTGTACCCCCGTCTGTGCCAGGCAGTCCAAAAAAACACCACCAGTTTGCAGGTGGGAAGTTTGCAGCCGGTAAGAGTTCCTGTCCTTTAGTTTTATGTAAAGCACTTAGAATTGCATTGTTGATTAAATGTGCTATATAAATAAAGCTGCCTTGCCTTGCCTTGTCTCTGCACTACAGATTCCTAAAACTGTTTATAACGTGAAACATCACACAGTCTTAAATAAATGAATATGAGTCTACATGTCTTCATTAGACAGATTTATTTCCAGTGTAAATTGTGACCAATGAACTGCTGATAAGAAGCTGCTGTTAGTAGACCCACAGCTGTGACCTTCTGGTTTCAGGATTGTCTTTTGAAATACTTCCTTGTCTATAGCAATAAACAAGGAAGTATCCTTTTCAACAGTTTGTGTAGTTACCACACTGGCGGTGCATTACAATCAGCTGTTATGTTCTCAAGATGCCACTAATGGCGTTCCTGTTAACATGAAATTAGTGCCAGCCGCTATAATTCACACAGGAAAGATGTGACCTCACAGGGTAGGGGGCGGATATTGAAAACGGTAGGAGAGACGCATTAAGACCAACTGAGTTCATGTTTTCCATTAAATTCAAACTTAGAACAAGGTATTCAAATGAAAACATTAAAGATTGACACATGAAATAATACTGCTTTAAAGCAAAAAGCGGAGAGGGCTTTTACTTTTGAAGATTATTGTAAGGCTTATTAGTTCTGATAAATTGTATCCATCTATAAACTACATTCCTTGATAAAAAAAAAGATACATGTTCCAAATATAGATTTTTTAAGTCATCATCTTTACACTGCAAAAATAGTATTGTACACTTAGCATTATGTAGAAAAGAACCCCTAATGTACAAAATAGGCTATAATGTAGGTTATATGAAGGCAAATATTTGTTTTGTCCGACAGTCACAGTAAACATGTTTACTTCAAACTTTTACAAAAGACACAGAAAATGACTGTGATAGAGGAGGAGTGAAGGATGGAAGAGAAGAGGAAGATGTACTTGTGACTCCCTGTAAGTCCTTATAAGCAATGTAAGTATTAGGTAAAAGACAGTGATGTATCTTAAGTCCAGCAGCCGGTCTTAAGTTAATACATAGAGAGAGACACACACATCTATTATCTCTCTCAGAGGTTGACCAGAGAGAGGCAGCTGCAATATGACCCAAACCAACAAGACAACTTGACCAAGCCGGATAAAGGAGAGTTGAAAAGGTGACAGAAGACAGGGATGGAGAGGTGAAGATGAAGAGGCTAATAGGTGAAGAAGGAGAGGAGGAGGAGGAGGAGGAGGCACAGTAAAGGAGAGTGAACTGAAGCCCAGGGGAGGGGAGGGGAGGGGAGGGGAGGGGAGGGGAATGGAGCTGGGAGGGTAAAGTGAATCGGTCAACTCGTTCCCAGAGAAGCTTCCCAGAAAATAACAGCATGACTTCAGGCTGCACTTTTAGGACTATATTAAACACACACACACACACACACACACACACACACACACACACACACACACACACACACACACACACAAATATGAGTGTATACTCTTAAAGTTTACAGTTGGATGTGTACATTTGGACATACAGACATGTCTCACAGACTCACTCATTCATACACTCCATGGAAGACACAAGTCAGTTTAGGTTTCCCAGAATGCAAAAGTGACACAGTCTCCAGTGCTGAGCTGTTACTGAGCTGCAAACATCCTGCCTAAACAACTCAGAAACTCATGGACTGTTCTCGTCTAAATGGACACTGCCATTTAACTTTTTGACGTTGTGATGATGTGTTTAACTTTAGGGTTTAGCCCTACCAAGACAAACATGGGTTTGCTGCACTTCATACAACCAGAATGTATTACTGTTTAAACCCCTGAAGCTTTTCAGTAATACCAACATTACAGCTTGGTCAAGACTGGCCCTCACAGTACAACTATGGACTTCTGGGAAAACATTCTCCTGTGATGGCCAATTGTTATTTAACTATTAAACTGTGATATGTGGCATCGCCCATCCTTTTAGCAAAACAAAGTAGCACAAACTATGAAAAAGTGTTACTTATGGTAGCAAATTCAGTAATTGTGACGAGGCTTCAAATTCAGGTTGTGACATTTGATATATGTAATTTCTGCTTTTCTCTGCAGTATTTAACTATCCCTTTACGCTGTTCAGGTTTTAACCAAGAAAAAGTTGAACGAGATTAAAGCTCTATGTGATAGAAACTTGCCACAATAGCGACACGCTGGACAATAAATTATAATTCTCAACTCCAGCATATTGCATTTTTTGACATCAAAGATAATGGTGGATCGAGAAATGCACTGTTGTACTTTAGCTAAATGCTAACATGCTCAAAATGACAATCTCAACATGCTAATTGTTGAGATTTGTTGTGATTTAGCATGTTCACGATCTTAGTTTAGTGTTTTAGCATGCAAATATTTGCTAATTATCACAAAACACAAAGTACAGCTGAGGCTGTTAGGAATGTCACTAGTTTTGCAGGTATTTTATTTTTATAAACCTATTATGATCTGGTGATGGCGCAGGAAGAAACATAAAGGGATCTCCAAAATGATTACAATTCATCTTAAAGTGGAGATGCATGTCTGTACCACATTTCAGGGCAATCCAGTTGTCAAGACATTTCACTAAAAAACTAAAATCTGAACTGCATGATGGTGCGAGAGGAAAACTCAGGGAGTCGACAAAGTCATTAGGATACACCCTCTGGGAATCGTGACAAACAACATATTTGTTCAAATATTTCAGTCAGGACCAAAGTGGTGAACTGACTAGTGTGGCTCATAAAAATGCATCACTTACTTCCTATGTGACACTACAGATTTACCAGCACACCACAGATCTGAATAGGCAATTCTAAACAGTCTAAATTCAAGCTAAATGGTCTTTTCACTGGTTAAAATACTACTATCAAAAAATACTCATGTATAGCTATGAAAGTGCCAGTTCAACAGTTCAGAGGCTGATTATTGTACAGTATATTCAACACATTGTGCCATATTCAAAAATAGGCTCAACATGATCAAACAGCTGTCATTAATTAAAAATCATTATGCAAGTCAGTTTGTTACTTTACTATAACATTATGTATCACTGTTGCACCTGTACTTAATATACACAATTATATATTCCCCACTGGATTAATTCAAATATCGTTGTGAATCAGGACTTTATAATGCCATAAAACCTATCTAGAGCTCTGTAATCAAACACAGTTATTCAGTTTACAGTTTACTGTCTGCTAATATGAGACTTCAGAGGCTGGTGGCTGGAGATCAGGTGGCCAGAGTAAACAGCATGGACAGGAACGTCGCTGGACTGAGGCCTAATTAGATGTAACCATACAGTGGCTCCAGTGGCTCCAGAGACAGCTATAAAGGAGTTAGCAGCAACCGCAGCTTTGATGCAGCTCCCGTAAACCCAAATGTTTTCTGCTCTGCACAACAGGTGTCAGGATCTGCAACAACCAAACAGTGGCTAACACAGGAATGCCTGGCAGCTTGTTAGTTAGCCATCGTGTCACATGCCAAATTCCTTTCTGGGCAGAGTGGAAAACATCAACAATAACAAGACAGAGCTGGGCAAGTGCTTGCAGATACAAGAAGACAATCTGATTCTGAATATTCTGAAAATGTATATTTCTTTTGGTTCACATCAGGGCAGCGGAACAAGCTACAGCATACAGGTACTGTAGGTTTATTAGAGCTTTTCCTATAACAACAGCTGCCTGCTTGATGAGACCCGAGAGACTGAACCACAACGTTGCAGGCCGTAAAACTGAAACAATAAGCCTAAAGACGTTAAAATGCTCCCTCACAGTCAATCATTTTACACTGAGTGACACCTTTGATATAAGACATAGTATTTGATCCTTCATGATATAAAAATATTGATTAGTGCAGATTTGATATAAAATAAACAGCACAGTACAATAAAAGAAAATGTGTTGAGTCGCTGTGAATCATTGAGGAGCAATGAAAGCTGCAGGTGTGCACTAGACAATTTAAAGACCTTCTTTTACAAATATTAAGGACCTTTAGTTTTTTTCTTCCTATTTTTACTATAATTATTTTGATTATGATTTAACCAGAACAACCTGTGATCAGTGAGCAGGTGCAAGATTTGCAACAGAACATTTCCAAAAAACAAATACGACTTGAATGACTTGAACAGAAGGCGCTGTGCCAAAATGTAATCAAATGTTCAGCCCAGACCTGTTTCCCGTTCAGCGGTGTGATGTTCTCGTCTGGTACAAAATGTTCCAATCAGTGCCTCTGGAGGCCCAACATCAAGGAGCCAGTAAAAGTCGGCCACAGCATGGCACATTTCTTATCTGCACTGCACCAACAAAAGGCCTATGACCTATTACACAACCTGCTGCACTCACTGTGGGTCTTCCTCATTAATTGACCCCCTTCACACACACACACACACACACACACACACACACACACACACACACACACACACACACACACACACAGGGTCTTGCTGACCCTATTACACAGTATGAGTCCCCGAATCCCCTTTTATATATAGAAAAATACATCCTGCAGTCTACTATTCTGTCATGTGTAACCTAAGCTGTTTGCTCAGTAATAATGGAAAAGTGTGTGTCAGGTATATAATTATTTTCAGGCAGTATGGGGAAAGATTACGGCTGACATGTACAGTAAGACATAACACATCAGCAGACCGAAGTAAGGCAAGAGTCAGATGGGGCAACCAAAGAAGTTGTCATGGTTACAGTAAGTGCTGTACTGATGGAAAGGCACTTGAAAAATTGAGGCTGCAGTGAGTTACAGTATCTTGTTAGTGTTGAGTGGTGTTTAGTTTGAACAGTACACACTTCGGTGGTCTTAACTTACAGTAACTTAACACTAAATACACTTTTTTTAGAATGTGAATTATAATATATGTGCCGTCACTTTATTATACTATCAACTGAACCTGGCCCTAGTCTATAATGTTCATTGCAACAGTAATTATTTGCCTTTTTCTAGAGAAATAAAGTTGCCCTGTGGATAAGATAAAAGTTAGCAGTAGTATTATTACTTGTCAGTCAGTGGTCTACAGTCTTTGGGGCAAATAAAGACTACATTCTCCCTACCCTTATTTACTCTCCATTCCCTCTGCATCTGCTGAAGCCTCACTAAGCTAAGCTAGCAGATCAAACAAATACACCTCTGAACCACCATCTTGGCTATCAATGAAGGTGGAGACTGAAGTCACTGTTTTCCCCCCAGTTCAACTGACTGGTAGGGAAGTGTGATATTCTGTGTGTGGCAAGCTAATTATATCAAATAGGAATGATCTTTAGTCTTTATTCCATTTGACTTTTTTTGCCTTTATTGTGCCAGTCTTGGCTGTTAAAACCCCCATTTACAACATCTTTATTGGAATTGCCGGACAATTTTTTCTACTAGAACAAACTGTCCTGCAATCCAAGACAGTTTGTACTACTAGAACAAATTGTTACAAAAGGCTTCAATATCAAAACAATCTTCCCATCTTCCAGCAGTCGAGAGGAAACAGTTGAGTCAGGCCTATCTATATATCTAGCACAGGATTGTTTTGCCATGAAGAACCTTCAGATGGGAGCAATCCATACGACACAAACAACTATTAATAAACTGCATAGAGGGTATGATTGGACTTGCACTACCAAGTTGATATTACAAGGCCAGTGACCTAATGCCTAAATATAATAGCATTTACCATATCATCGGGAATCACCCAGAGGAGTGGGTTCAGTGATTTGACACTTGATTGAATTTGTGATCCTTTATTTCCACAATAATAATAAACAAAAGTGTTAATTATACAGAAAACTGAAGCTTGAAGCAAACAATTACCAGAATTCTGGCAAAAAAGAAGCTCATCCATATTAAGCCTGCTTGTTGCAGCAGCCATATTTACTGGGACTTGTCACTGAAAGCTACAGTAGGATACTTTCTCACACTTAGCCAATGCTACAAATTACCCATGACGGTTATGTCATCATGCATGAATCTTCTAAGAGAGAGTGTGTGTGTGTGTGTGTGTGTGTGTAAAACTTTCAAAAAGGGTAGTTATCAAATAGAATCTACATACACAGTCATTTTGTCAGTATATTAGGTAATCTTAAAACTGTCAGGTGAAGTACTGTCTCTCATCAGTAGAAGCTTGATATCTTCCCTGGTGATGCTGTGTTTGGTCTGTCTACTCGATCTTCACTTTTTGCCCAGCCATCATTGGAAACTGTTTGGAAAAAGGGCAGGCATTTTCAAAAATGCTTGGCAGGTGATTGGATGAAGCATCTGTCTATCACCGTCTATCACAAGCTAACTTCAACCAAAAAAAGAAGCCAGTCTGAAGCATTACTTGAAGCCTAACAAGATGGATTTCCGCATGATCTCTTGTAATCGCGAGAATCTAGCTGCCGTACAAGGTAAGGGAAAAGCCTCAAGCAACATTAAAAGTAACAGTTAGCACTTTCACCTTACGGTTTCAATTTAAATTGAATGTGTTGGATAGAGCCAAAAAGACAAAAAAACAGGACTGTCCTAATACTTTCTGACTGCATTGTGGCACATGATTTTAATAAAACCACAATATGAAATGAAGAATTGTTTTCCATTAAACAACCTTATCACATCATTTAGATATAGTTACAACAATGGTTGCATGATCTCTCTAGACTCTAGATCCTTGAGAGAACCTTTAATTGTTCCCTGTATTTTACCAACATTATGCACAGATTGCAGTATATTTTCATCACTAATTTCCTATCACAACATTGTATTTTGTTTGAACTTGCCTGTCCCATATAAAATGTTAGTGCGGTGTCGGAGTGTTTTAAAATTCAATGTTATGTATTAAATAAGACACGCTATGCTTAATCGACAAAAATCGTTTTTTTGGAACATAGGACACAATAGAAGAGAATTCAGAGAAGTAATTGTTTATTTCAGAACCACAGCAATGAAGAACACCTCTTGCATCTCTTTAGTGTTACAAAATAAACAGAATATCCCATCATGTGGGCGTTTAAAGTAGTGTGTATCCCCCTTAAGACATATATTTTCCTCAATTTCATTTTAGATGTCAATGTTATGTTGGACCCAAAGAACCCAAAGTCGTTTTTTTCAGGCTGTTAAAGGTCCTTTTTATGGCTGTGGGATTCTTCTGTATCTTTACCACTATATGCCATTGTTAACATGTTGCTATAGCAACCATAGCCATTAGAATTAGTTTTTGTTTTATGTCTCTAGGTTTTTTGTAGCATATGCATGGCCTTCTTGATTTAGTTTGCATTGTGTGATGTCTTTTGATCAACAACAATGTTTTGTGTAAACAATAACAAATCATTCAATCAAAAAAAAATAACTGCAAATGAAATAATAAAATGGGTATGCAAGTAATTTGACTTGGTTACCGGTTACCTGGGCAGCGCTGTCCTGTTTTCCTGTTATCAAGTACACATTTTATCCACAGTATATGTTGTGTTTCAGTTGAAAATGCAGCTATGTTACTTGTTTTGTTAACAAAAACCTTACACTTTATCAAAATGCTTGTGCAAGCTCAACTTAGATTAACTTTAACGATTCTGGTTCATGATATATTAGAGGTTTTTTAAAAAAAAAACTGAACTACCAGAGGGACTGATTAGACGAATCTTGTTCAACAGGGACATTAACTTATTCCAGTCCTGATGGAGCTGTAATTGGCCTAAGTGGCTTTACTTGTTCCTTTCCTTTTTATAGCAACTATGTTCTCTCCAAAAAAGCTCCCCAAAATAAACAAGGCAGGAAATAATTTACATTTTAGGCATTTCATCAAAAGTCACATCGACAGTGACATGCTGTACAGTCAACGGGACCTTGTCTTTCATAAAGACACTTTTCATGACATGTCATTTGGGTCAAAATGTGAGTTTGCCATGTAAACCAAAGAATTATTGGCTGAAATGAACAGAAACAGCCCTCTGTGCTGAACAAATAAATAAAGTCAAAGTAATATGCAGGGCTGAGGTTTTATCCAGCCAGTAAACCTTCATTATCATCCATTCTTTTGTTTAGCTTCTCTGAAAACACGGATATCAGATAATCACCACTGGTCACGACTGCAGTCTTATTATGGTTCAATTCAGACAGAGCAGCAAATCTCCCTGTTATTCATACTGTGGCCTGTAACTGAGTGATGTGTTTACAAGACTTGTTTCAAACAGTTGAAATGACTCAGTGACGTTCACACACACATGGCAAAATCTCGTAGCTTAAGCCTTGTTCACACTCCAACCATCACATCCAGCATTGTGTGGATCAGTATTTGAAAACACTTGTTTCCTGAGCCCTCAGTACCTGAATCTGAGGGAAGTTTACGGTTGGCTGGGTGTGAATCGCAGCTTGGTCCCCGGCCTGTGGCCCTCTGGCTCTAGGTACATAGTTCTGAAGGTCAAGTTGATGCGCGGGCCTCGGTCATGGTACTCTTTAGCCACTTGATGCTGGTGGAGAAAGATAAAAGACGAATTTTACATTTACACGTCAAATATCTACGTGTTGGTCTTTTATCCAGAAAGATTTATATAAAGTTAGGAGGTAGTGGCTTAGAGCCTCTACCTTCTCATGGGCAAGTGGCTATTAACAGACACACTGGATGCTATTAGGGATCCAACCTGTAACCAGCTGAAGAATGAACATGTCAGGTCATTAGTTTTTTTTTGTCATTGATATTGTTGTTTTATTTTCAGGTTTTGTAACTTCTAACCCTACTGATTCCTTATCCAATTTGATAACGCTTTACCAAGTCCAGCAATATCTTCTTCATTTTTGTTCTATGGTCATTAACATCGTCAACATTTCTTATCTGTGCGGGCTGTGCAGTATTTGTTAATACTGACAATTTGTAATTGGATTCACATTGTAATGACAACATTTATCAATTATAATTCTCAATTCAAAATAAAAAATTAAATATATAGATTTCAGCCACAAAGTATATTCTAATCTATGTGGTAAAAAGTAAAGTAAAAATAAGCTGTTGTTATCTGTCTAAAACACTGACTCATATACTCGTGCAACTAAGATTAGAAAAACAAACAGATATGAGAACACAAGACAAGATTAACATTTTCAGGACTTTCCTAAACATAGGCTTATTTTTGTTTTTTGTTGTTGACCTCTGCACTACATACACAGGTCAACCAGAAAATGTGAAAACAGACAACATTATTTTCTTACTATTTCACATATGGGGTAAAAGGCAAATGTATTTCCCTTTGCAAAAACAATGCTGAAACTCATTTATGTCTGGACTTTTGTCATATGCTCACACACTCCTCCTTCCCCTACATCTCAAAAGGAGGGGAAAGGTTTGCTTATCCACAACAGTGTCAAAAGAAAGAGAGTCCAGAACAGGCAGACATAAACCCTGTATCCTTTTTCAAACAAATGAAGTACTTTAGCAGAATTGACACGTTTAGTTAAATATTTAGCACTCACTTCCAACCCTCTCTAGCTGAGCCAGGAGGTTTTATTAGGCACACCAGGACTGTACTGACAGAGAAGGAATTAATGGATGGTGTGATCTTCTTTCCCTGGCAAGATCTTTAAAGGAGAGATGAAACCTTTGTTGAAATACTCAGGGAGGTGTCGCAATAAACCACCTGTGACCTTCTCCCTTTACTTGCTCAAACTCCCTCTCTTTATTCCCCCTCGTCCCCTTTGTTTTTCTTTTAGTCCTTTTAATTTGCACTTACATTTTAGCCTGACTAGCTAGATTGTTTTAACACAAGAGATACAACTATGATAATCTTTCTAGCAGTATCGCTCTCAAAATTGTTTTACATTTCAAATGAATTTGACTCACCTTGTGAAACTCACAGACATGTTTTTTTTTTTTTTTTTTATTCCGGTGCCGTTTTATTTGACATTAAAGGGATAGTTTGGATATATTGAAAAAAAATCATTATCAGTTCAAGTGTATGCTATGTTTAGAATATGTTCACCGCTTAACCTTGCTGCCAGACAGCCCTTTCTGACAGGGAAGTGAAGGCATTATATCCATCTTTGCTCTCTTCAAAGCCACCAGACTCCTTTGACAAAAACAGCAATTTTACCTTGCAGAACATGGGAGTTAGTGGTCTACGGCTGCCTCGATCGGTTGTTTTTTTTGTGTTAGTGTGGGACTTTGGTGAATCTGAACTCCTTTCAAACACAAAAGTACTATCTCTTAAATTGTTCACAGTATTCCTCTTATGCACAACTGTTTTGTTATGCATCCTTTATTCTGTAAAAAGTTAAAAAAAAAAGTTAAAGCTAAATAGTATGACCTTTTTCACACACAAGTGGAGCTTTTATCTATTCTTCCAAAGGTTGAAAACATTCAATCAATATTAAATTCAAACTATTGTAATATGACATAATGTCACTGTTGTGTACAGCCCGATGCTTTTAACAGAAACCAGCTACACACTCAAACACTCTATTACACACACAAAGACTTTTCATCCTCTTTCATGCTCTCATAGCCGCTGTCCCTGATTGTAAAACAAATGACCCTCATTATGCTGATGCTTTGCTATTCTTTCAGGGCCACTCCATCCATCTTCGCTGTCTGTCAGGCAGGGGAGGAATCTGAGCACCACAGGTCTATTCTCTTACGTGTGTTGAATCGGAAGCACTTACCCACACACACAGTCACAAATGCACAAAACAAACACGAGCAGTCTTCACCTGGCTGAGGCAGATGAGGTTTTTAGTGCATGACTATTTACTACATGTAAATGTCCAAAGTTACATGAGGAAACGGATTTTATCCAGGTTACTGTTTTAATCATAGTTAAGGATAGCTTTGTGCAACGTCTTACAACTATTTCTGCAATGATTAAAAACATCAGGCAGGTACCAGAGAGTACAGAAATTAGCAAAGTTATTTTTTTACCTCCGCCGAGGAGTATGTATATTAGGAGTTGTGTTTCCAGCTCAGTTTGTTTGTATGTCTGTCTGTCAGGAGGATTATGGAAAACTATTGGCCTGATTTTATTGAAACTTGGTGGAAGGGTGGAGCAAGCGCCAAGATAGAACTCATAAAATTGTGAAGCAGATTCATATCACGGGGCGGATACACATATAGTCTTTTCACTTTTGTTAGCATTGCGAGAAAGGGTATTTGTGCTGCAATCAAGCGGTGTCGGAATATACAGAAAAATAAGTTCCCGACTGGGAAATTTTACATTGTGGGATGCCTTGGTCTGCACTCTCCGAGTGCCCTTCTAGTTTGTTGTTATTATTTACTGGAGTGTTTTCTTTAATTTGACAGTAAATATGTCATAATGTTAGATACAATTACTGTTACAGTGCCTTAAAGTAATATTACATAACTTCTACATTGCGGTTTCACTGTTCTATATTTCTAAGTGATGAAATACAGCTGTAATTCAACCTTTAACAATATTATTAATTATATGATAAAAGCTTTTAATTTGGTTTCCAACATGTGGTGGGAGGTAGGTTGTTTTCTTGAGAAAAACCATGTGATGCCCAGGACCGTATGTACATTAAATATTAGGAACAAGACATACATTAACGCTCAAGTTGTTTGATTGACAAGTAAACTTTGGGAACAAAGTTTCCAAAGGAAAAAAGAAAAGAAAAACAAACAAAACAAGTATCTTCCAGTGCTTTTAAAGCAGTCTATTTAATTTCTGCCTGATTCTGAGCCGTCCTTGTGTTCAGCGGCTGGCGTTTCTATGAGTGACCATTTTGCCTGCATGGGCCCTTGCATTTGATTGGTGGAGCCTACCTGCCAGTCGTCTTGTGTGGCTCCATCCATCACCAAAAGTGTCCCGTGACTCAGAGGAACCCGAATCCGCTCCACATAAGTGTAGTCCCCATTTTCCTCCTAAACCCATGAACATAAAGACAGTAAAGCACAATGTATACACACACACACACACACACACACACACACACACACACACACACACACACACACACACACACACACACACACACAGTAATGTCACATGAATAACATTAACACACAAAGGAGAACAAAAAGCCACAAACAAAGTTGTAGGCACATTTTGTTACCTGCAAATTACAACTAAATGCCACTACATCATGACCAATGAAGCCTGCCTCCTAAGAAGTGTATACTTTAACACTTAAAATATCAGACAACTATTAAACACAGGCCTCTAAATACTCTGCTGAGTCTAAACACAATACCTGACATAAACCTTCCCGTGTCCAGTTTTTCACCACCTCGCCTTGGCTGCTGTTCTGCACTCCACCACCCTCAGTCACTTCTTTTTATTAAGATTTGCACAGCAGTTCCGCTTTATTAAGTAGCGTGCGGTAGAGGCAGGAGAAAGTCTCCCTGACTGTGAGCCAAGTCTTACCAACAAACTAACTCATGAGAAACAGCAAAAGGTCAGAAAGAGTGTCTGCAGGTTTTAGAAGGCCAAATCAAATACTTTATGAGACCACTTTAATGAATACTGGGAGCTGGATGAGGAAAAAATAATGAAACAAGACTTTCATTCTAAATTAACCAAGCCAGCATATAAGCAAATGTAAGAACATTCAGTGCTCAGAGGGATAATATACATGTTGATAATATCCTTATTAAGTATCTAAACAACATATGTATTATGCTGTACCTAATCTGAATTAGCCTGGGAAAACCCTGGTGAACTTCCGGCAAATTTGAGATTTGCTCTGCAAGTCAGTCTGGCCAAGAGCCCATTCAAGCCCTTTTCCAATTTTTCCAAATCGAGGCACCAATCACAACCGTTGAGGTGGGCTTTACACGATGACGATAGCGCAGCGACGGCGAGCAGCTTTTTGTTTACATTCAACTTGACGGATACCGAAGCGCAGCAACCCGTTGATGCCGCTGTCGCCGTTACGTCACCCGGATCGTTGGTCTGATTGGTTGAAGGACTATCCAATTGCGCCCAGAGGCATTTGAGCGCCGTCCGTTGGTGACGCCCCTTTGGAAATGAGCTGTGAATGAACCTTGCCCAGACCCACTCTCAGTTACAACTGAGAAGGGTCTGGTGTCAACCAGGCTAAATCTGAATGTAAGAATGGACATCTATTTCTATGCTCATCATCTCACCGGTGGAGGCTGCTTGCGGAGGCTGAACACTCTGGTGTCGCCGAGACTGACAGAGGCGATGGTGGGCTTGGTACCCAAAGCGGCCTCATTGTCACTGTGCCAGCCGATGCTGTCATGGCCGTCCCGATACAGGTTACACAGCAGTGAGTTGAAGCTGCATCCGCTCACCTGCTCCACTGCCTCGCGAAGGGTTAACAGCAATGGATGCCACTATGAGGCAAAAAAAGAGAATAAGAAAGAGACATAAACTAATGTAGTAAAATAATGAAACAAAATAAAAAATGCATGCAACCACAATTTCAACAAAGAGACAGCATTAAAACAAACAAGACAACAAGCAACAAAATAGTCTAAGAAAAAGATAAAAATGAAAATAAAAAAGCATGGTAGTGAGAAATTAAGAAACAAAAAAGATAAACATGAATGTAAAATAAATGTGTTGTTATCGTCGGTTTTGGGGGCTTGGAGGTTTAATGAGTTTTCTAACCTGTGTGTTAGCAGCCATGGTGGAGCGAGCATATGTATAGGGCAACTCTCCATACCAGCAAGTCAGCCTGGGCTCCTCGTATGCCTCACCTGGACCAACACACACAAACAAATACACCTTACCTCAAAAGAACCAGACATTGTGCAGCCTTTATCTGTAGCCAGGTATATAGTGATTGCATACAGTTCTCAACATTTTAACCATATTTCCCATAAATCCCTTACTTACAGTCACAAATAGGATGTTATGCATGCTGAGTATTGTAAGATTTTTAATACTGGTGAAAAACTTATCAGAGTTTTAGTACTTACACTAAAACAATACTTCTTTCAATACCATTTTTGGGGAGTTTTTTTCCCCCATTTTATAAAAACTGTTCAATACATTAATGCTAAAGAGTACGTTAACACCAGGCTGAACGGCAGTGTTTCACTGCCCTCTCTGGTTGAACTCTGACCATAGCCAGTATCACTGCTGCCTAAATAAAATATAATAAGGAAAAGTTTCCTGATTTAGATCAGAAAATGTCTCACCCATTTTTGATACTATGCTACAGACACATTTCAGCAATACTCAAGAAGTATTAAGGTCCGATATACAGCCTTTGTGATATCTGAAAATGAACGTGGTAGTGATTTATTGATTGATGAATTTTAAAAAAGCCATAATGGTGGTACTGCATGTTGCAGCCCATTAACATGACAAACATACACTATTGAGTAACCAGTATCAAATACTCAACCCCTGCAGGCTTTAAATACACTGTAACATTAATCTTCCTTATGGAGAACAGCAGCTGTGGACCAACTCTATATTGCATCAGTAATTGGGTCACAGCAATTTCAATTTCAAAAGAGAATAGATCCAGTCTGTTTTCATAGCTACCTCTTTTTTGCTGAATGACAACTATAAGTAGGGCAGGAAGTTGACACAGTTTTGCTCTTAATATATTCCTTTTCCAGCGTGAACCACATGTAAAATGATCATCTGCACCAGAATCTATTTCTAGCAGAAGGTAAAGTAAACATTTAAATGAAATGTCTCTCTTCCTCTGTTGTTCTTGGTGTATCTTTCTCTGGGAACCACAAGATCCCTTCCAAGAACCAATTCTCTGCCATTAGTGTATTTTGGCCAGACCTCTGGTACGAGAACATGGTGAAACCAAAACAAACTACTCAAGCAGCCATCGCTTTTTATGGTGCTGAATTATTCCGGGCCTCTCGAGCTAATACTTATAAATATGTGTGGTCATTTCAACTTTCAAAAGCCTTACCCATAAAAAAAGATGCTATCAGGGGGAAAAGATAAACAAAACCTTAACTCACTCACAGGCTCCAATTTAGAGTCCTGAGCAATGGTCGGAAAAACTGAGTCAAGAGGGTTTTAAAACAAGACAGAACAAATGACAGAGTACATGGGAGAGATGACTGGTGAGGGGTTAACATCCTTTTTCCACTACTTCCTCTTTAACCTAAACATCACGTGGACTTTGTTGACAAAGTCTCAGGAGTGATGGATTGAGATGACACAACTTTATGATCTGTGTTTGGAAATCATCTTGGTCAATTGTCTTTATATTGCTGTTTGTCTGCTACGAAGCTATTGCAGAGTAACACACAAGATTGACAAGAGCCAGCTTAGAGAGAGGCTGATTCTGAGGCAAAGTCTGGCTGAAGTTCAACAGGCTCGCTGTATATAGTCTGTCTGGGTACAATGTGCAAGTTATTTTTTCCTTTTTAAAAGGAAAATGCTGTTTTGCTAAATGAAGCCTTTGCACAACTCTTGCAGTTTTTGCTTTTGTCTTCTCAAATTATACTCATGCTAATGTGGATGGAGAAAGAAAATCTACCATGAGTACCAAACAACAATCAATCAATATGCAAATCCAGATGCACACTGAAAATGTGACATATTTTGTTGTTAAAGTAAAACAAATTGATGATTTTGCAGTGTTGGCAGACATTTGTACTCTGTAAGTGCTTTCAAATGTTATACATAACATAAAGATGTCTCAAACATGAGGAAAAGTTCAACACAGCACTATCACGAAACTAGAACACACATGAACCCAACAGCAAGCCAGCTGCAGTTGGGGAACTCTGTTCAACCTCCACCTTACATCATAGGCTCACATTTCACCCCTTCTATACTGCTTATCCTTAAGCCCCTGGTACACACCCTGTCTGTAGTTGGTCTTCTGGGACCAGGGCAGCTCTGCTAACAGCTTACTGAACATCCAGTCAGCCTCTTCTGGGGGAAGAAACCCAGGCAGCAGCCGCAGTCTGGACAGATGGAAAGACATAGTACACAGAAAATTAAGGTGCCAATATGAAGCATGTAGTTCATATATGTAGCATTTCTACAGGATAATCCACAATGGGGCACCCTGGTGGCCTATGGGTTTAGGGTAGGCAATCAAAAATACTTGGTTCAAGTCTGGACATAAACCTTTTTCTGTCATCAGAAAGCAAAAAAAAGGATAGTCAAGAATACATTGGCAGAGGCTTGTGTGCAAATAGTCATACGGACAAATACTCTGCTGGAAATTATTTATTCTGTTTTTATATATATTCATAGAGCTCTATTTATTACCCTGTTTTTATCTGTGTTTTTAAAAAGGAGCCATGCTTGTAATTTCTTCATGCTTTACATGTCTGTGTTTTGCTGAATGACAATAAAAGGAATCTTGAATCTTTCAGCCAAAATACTGGTATAACAGCAGCATAACTGGTTGTTTACCCACCAGAGTATAATTAATATAAAATAACCAGCCAAATCGATTTGGCAAATGGCTGGTCTTAGGGCCGGTTTATGCTCCATCAGAACCAGTTCTGAAGACGTGTTGTCCAACCATGTCGGAAATCAAAAGTGTTTATAGTTGGTCCGAAAGGCTACACTGGAAGGTAGAGTGAAAAGCCGGCAGTCATAGAAAGGGGCGAGACATGATATAATTTAAGTATGGGGATAGCTGCGCACATTTTCAGTCTCTGCTGGAAGACCATCATAACGTTGCACTCAGTTGTTCACGTGAAAAGTGCCACAAATAGTTGTGTAACAAATGAAAAAAAAGAGAGCTTGAGAGAGAAGTTCAAACCCTCGCTCCTTTCTCACCTACGAACAGTTGGCCAAAGATTGCGTGAAGTGGGTGTGAATGCTGGATTGTCGGTTTTGGAGAGTTACAGAAATGGTTGGACACAGTCTTCCCCAAACCAACGTCAGAAAAGTTAAGGGGGAGGGACTATTTTACCATCCCACAAGCAGTTCTGAAGAAGCATACTGGCCCCTTTGGTGTCCGTTGGTGCACCTCATCTAAGGTTAGTAGAAGCCTAGTCTGGAGCGATGACAGTTCATTTCCAGGATAATCGCCGCAACATCCGGTGCTGCTGGGATGTCCCTCGCCTTGTTTCAGGAAACAACAAACTTCGAGCTAGCAAGCTACACGCTGAAAATGGCAAGTTTTAAAGAAAATTTGGACCGTGCAACAAGGTAATCTTGCTTGGTTCGGGGAATAATTGTAAAGATTAACATAGAATATTTTTAACATTACGGCATTTACCATCCAAATGGGACGATTTGGGGACCGATTACGGCAGGATTGCTTAACTGGAAGTAACGTTACACACGGCAATACACTTGTAGAGCAAATTAGGTTTAACCATATATCCAGCTAATTTAAATAGTTCGCGTTAATGTACTGCGTGAACAGTTAACTTCATTTTATATTATATGTGCAGTTTTCTTTTGCGAGGTGCAAATGTCCCATCAAAACAAGTTTCTTCCCGAGAGCATTTTGCAGAGCCTGTAGAGCCAGCAGCACTGTGCAGCAAAGTCTGGCAATGCGAGACTAGTAGAAGCCTGAACCTCAAAATCTTATCCAGCTATGGCTTGGATGCATAGTAGTCTAAAAGCTAATTGTCATTATTGTTAAGACTAAAAATTAGCAAAAGAGCAATGTGCTTATTCTTGAGAAATTACTGTAGGTGCAGATTTAAATCAAAATTGAAATATAAATCTTTCACCTTTTCCTTTTTCTCCTTTTATACTTCTTTCCAAAGCTCATACATGATTAATCTAGGTAACAGTCACAGCATCAATCACAGAATATTGACTCTAAGGTTCTTATGGCACTGAGCCATTCTTTCCTTGCTCTTGGTTGTCTTTAATATAATGGCACTGGGTATATTAGTCTTGATAAAAGCATCAGCTTAATGCCTTAAAAAAGATTGTCCAGAATGCTGTATGTACAGTACATAGTGTCACAGTAGGTAACATACAGTAAGTTAGGCAGTAGGCATGACATTCATTAAAAGCTTTATACATTGTTGCTTGTGGGATGACTGCCATCTAGTGGAATTAAAACTCAATCACATATTTGTTATCCTCACTAAACACACTGGTATGTTTATGCCCTTATTTTCCATTTGGTTTAAACTTTTTCATCTACACTATTACACTGTACTTACCTGGACACTCCTGATGGTCCATTGCTGATCTCATGATCACCTGCCTGCCTGTCCAGAACAAAATAAATGAATGAAAAAAATGTAAGCCAATGTGTGTGGAGTATACAACCACAGAACAAGCAAAAACACCATGAGATAAGAGACAGAAACACATATAACACAAATATAAAGTATATCCAGTGAAGATAGAAATGTGTTACTTACTCCATCACATTCTCTGGTGGAACATCTCTAACTGGCTGCAATGTAGAATAGTCAGAACAGAGAAAGAGTAAACACTTCCTTATAAACCATTCTAACAGGCTAATTATCCTAAAATTCAACAGTGACGTTTTATATTTACTGTCTACCTTGGTGGGCTGGTGAAACTCAAATGTCTTAGGTGTTTTCTGTGGCCCACATCCCCAAGAACTAGGGGCTGGGTTGACATTTCTGGGTTGTTGGTTGTTTGAGACTGCACCTGGTAAAAAACAAAAAAATATGAGGTATTCTTATAACAATAAGTAGTAGTTGTCTATACATCAGGCAGGTTAACAGGACCATGAATGCAGCATTCAGGGATATGAATAAGTAAATATAAAAAATGATCTCATTCAAAGAGTAGCAGGTACAACACAACAGTATATTCATTGATTGGCCCTAAAATTACCTGTTGGTATAGAGGGTTTTGGCAGTTGCTTTGCCCAGGAGCCCTGGACTCTGGCACGCTGACGCTTATCTGACATCGCATCACATCTGCGAGTGACCAAGGAAGAAGACCAAGCTTTTATCAATATGGAAACCGATTATCCATAAACTAAGAGAAATACAGAAAGCTAATCAAGCTAGATTTCTCCTAAGAAACCAAGTCACACTTAGTATTTCTTAAACCAAGAGCTTCCCGAGGAATTATGGGAGTCTAGTCTTTCCACAATAAATGATGACAACCCACAAATATTAATTTGCCTTTCTTAACGTTTTCATTTAATTTTTTTAAACAGGACAGAACCAAAACCAGATTTAGAGTTATGGCATATCTGCAGCAGTAGGGCTATCGCAAATGATTTCTCGAAGCGATTCGATTGCAGCCGTAGAGTTATCAGTGACAAGGACTGAATTGAGAGAATGTCCAGCTTATTATTTTTTCTTCTTTAAGTGCATTTGCTTTAAAGTTTTGTCGTGCTTTGTGATGCTTAGTTTATTATTTTAAAGTCATGATATGTTTTATAATGGCTTTCATTTAATTTATGCTGTATTCCACTGCATCAGCTTTGATGTAGTTTGTCTGTCTGATATTAGTCTTCACTGTTTGTTTATTTAAACAAAGAAACATAGCCTGCCCCAAGAGCTGCTGACAAAAATAAGACTTTAGGCTAGATCTTGCACATTATACATCGCTGCACTGAAAATTAATTATGCTGTTGTTACTGACATTTAGAAAAACAGGATTGGCGATAAATGTACACGTCGCATAATACTACGAACTAGCTAGTAGCATTTGTATTATAATCTACCCTGATTTTTTATTTCTACACTCGCCGAAATACATGTATTGATTTTGATTTTATTCTGTAATAAAATAAGCAGCAACTTGATAATTTAATAATGAAGGTACTGATAACTGCTTAGCTTAAATTGCATTTGGGTGCCATGTTTACAGACAAAGTTAAGTGTTAAGCTAGTCTGGCTGATAGCTAGCTATGCTAGCTTAGATAACTTACTTAAAGATAAATAACCATTTTTAGATAACATCCAGTTAACTAATGTTGAATCTTTAAACTAAGATACTTACCAAAATGGCTGCTAAAACGCAACACTACAGCTAAAAAGAAAAGATACAACTCTACATAAACTAGGGCACCTGTGCTTTGACAGCCATGGCAAGTGTGTTACAAAAAAACAAATCCTACCCGGAACTGAGACGAGTAAATAGGTTCCGCAACTTTCTTTGTCTCTTTCTGTCTCTAAAATTTGGCTGGGTTGTCAAAGGCACCGGTGAATCTGAATCACACAAAAAAAACAGCGTTGAAGTGATCCAGATCCAGCGGTGGAAAGTAACTAAATACATTTACTGAAGAATGTTACTGTTAACAATGACAGTTTCGAGTTACTCATACATTACTTGATTACTGCCATTATGTGCTACTTCATACTTCTTCTCCACTACATTACAGTAGGAAATCTTCTTTACTCCACTAATTTGTCAGCTATTACTAGTTTCTTTGCAGATTAAGATTTTCCATTCAACACATGATCATTAATGATATAATATATATTGTTTTATAGTATATACATATAACAGTAGCTAACTACTTAAAGTTAGCTTCATCTTGATGAGCAACAATGTGTTATTGCAACAGTACAAATAATCCAATAGCATAATAAATACAGTATTGACATAACATTGTGAGAGATTATTCTGCATAGGCCTACTTTGATAATTATAGGCTGTAGTATGCTGATAATTATATACAGTTTTACCAATTTAGTTTAGGTAAAAAGGTTTAAATCAGGATTTTTAACCAGACAGTATATTTACATTGAGTACTTCTTCTAGCACTGTAAATATCTCATTGGTTTATTGTGCCACTGAGCCAATATTATATCCCAAAAACCTCAAAAGCTGTCATTTTAGTCAGTCATTAGGGAAAAACAAAAAAACAAAACACAATTACAACACTTTTCTTTACGCCATAACTTTTATTAAACAGTAGAAAACATGAGATGCCAGCTATATAAACGATAACGGTGCATTTTACATGTAGAAATTCTATTTTCCAAGCATATTAAACAACTGGTTACAAAAGCATTCACAAGATAGTTAAGGCACAGGTCAGACCAAGTCATATGGGGTATTCAATTGTGCGTCAGTGTAAAGAGGAGCAGTTCTGTTTCTGAAGCAAACAGTAGTATGTGAACCAATCTGTAGGCAATGATGCAAAACCTTCACATTTTGTTTTAACTTCAACTGGAGGGATAATTGCGCCACAATGAATCGAGAATATTCTCAATTCCTGTGAATTCCTTTCAAAACACACTGGAGGAACCACTGTAAATATGCAGCGGTTAAGAGGTTTTCCATTGTCTGTTAAGATTTACATCTTGAATAAAAAAGGCACAAAATAAGAGCAACTGTGTAGTTCACATGGACATCGCACCAGCTGAATTACATCCTTTCATAATACATTTTAACCGTTTTAACACCCGCTCATTGAATCTGACCATTTAACGTTAATGTCAGTAGAAAGGGATTGTGATGAATGCAACAGTTAATAACCATGTGAAAAACTTTGGTTTATAACAAGTACAGCAACAACCTACCACAAAGTATCATTTTTAAATATACTGTAAACACGCAATATTGTAGAAAAAAAGGTAAGAAAGAGCAAATGCATGATAATAGTAGTTCAGTAATGCAATGTAAAAAAGCAGAAATTGCCAACTTTAAATGGCTCAATGATTTGTAAACCGGACTAGGTTGAAAGGTCTGAGTTTGTCTTGTGTGCTCACAAATATAAAATAAATATTTATACATAAAAAAGATGCCCACCACCATTATCCACTGCTTACAACAGCAGGGCTAACAAATCACTCTTATTTAATATTTTTTTGGTTGTATTATTTCCACTATCGGTGTCAGTGACAAGATGTATTATGTCCTTTGCCAAGAGCAGCTTTTTATTATCACTTCAGCTCCTGCATTCTTTGGGCATTTCTTTCCAAACAAAAAATCACATCAGATCAGAGTTTGTTTTAAACACAAAGTCATACACATGCTTTTATGTGCACATTTATTGACAAACCTTGATGATAAACCAGAGATACAAAAGAGAATCTTTCCTTTCCTTAGACGTTGCACCGGGTCAGGACACAGTCAGGAGTCTCCTATTCACTCTTCAGACGTTGTCCGTTCCTCTGCTCCCGCAGCTTCCTTCTCTGCAGGTATCCGGTACGCTGCTGACGGTTCATTTGGGCTCCAAAGAAGATGACAAGGTTGATTGGCACAAGCTTGGTGGTCAGCCAACCCTGCAAGAAAAGAAACGACACAACAAAAGGAGGTGCGTGGGTTTACAATCAAAATTTAAAAAAAAAAAAAAAAAAGATTTAATCTTAAAATGAATTTGCAAAAGAAAAAAAGACATTTTGAAAAAAGGTTTTATGCAATTTATTCTAATTGCTTAGCAAATAAAAAAAATTATGGAAAGACATAATGCAAATCATACGACATCCAATGGTGCCATTTCTATTATTTTACAGCATTTAACAGTTTCTACAAATTGGTTGATTAAGACAAGCAGCCTGGAGGTTTTTGTTGAAACTGGATATTCATTTCATTAAAAGTCTCCTGAACTCCTGAACCGGAAAGTTCAGTTTTAAATCTGACATTCCATAACTAAGTTAAACTTTACCCTAATGTATTTCTGGATAGGTTCAGTATTTTGAGGTTTGCAGTTCTTACCATGACAGCATGGGGGAAATAGCCATTGGTCTGGCCCTGCAGACCCACAGTGGCGAGTTCAGCTGCAACGTAGCGATCTGGGGTGGGCTTGTCCAGGGTGGGCTTCCTGATACGAGTCATTTTAGTGGCCACAAAGAAGGGCAGCACGCTCTGCAGGAAGACAAGGGAAAATATGAGATGAGCTCAAAAAACAAATCAAGCCCTTAAATAAAAATAAAAAACTTCCTGGCCCAACCACAAATTAAAATAAGACAAATTCCTTGGCCTTCCTTAGGTTAGCATTGTTTAACTCCCACAGTTGAACTCCAGATTTGCAGCAAACACAAAGATGTATCATGTGTCCTACCCATGGCACTGCAAGATGCACGCAATACATAAAATCTTTGCCGTAAACTGGCCTGATGACTGGGGTTATCAGGTGAAAATACACTCAGGGTTTGCTGAGGTGAAACTGCTGTACGCACTTCAACCACCAGGTGGCACACGAGTGAATGCTACAGAGGTTGCTACAAACAAACAAACAAACAAACAAACAAACAAACAGTCTCATGTGGAACAACATATTTTCAAAAATGCCTCCGCTGTAAAAATGCACCATTCATTCATTGCCCTTTAGGCAGAATTGGCTGAGAGCAACAAGATGGATTTTTTAACTTCTTTGAATAATCTATAGCAAAGGTTTCCATAAAACAGTAGTATGGTTTGTGCTACCATCTGTCAAAGTTAGGGGAAACTGTTGTTGAACAGATCCCACTTCCTAGAATCTGTCTTGCTCAAAAAAAAAACAACTTAATCTTAGGTGTCCCAACAGTTGAGTGAACATTCTTGGGCAAAAAAAAAAAAAAAAAAAAATCATATGCAGGGTGGGGGAAGAGGAGCAGACAAGCCCCAAACTCACCTGAATGATGATGCCATGACGCCTGTATTCCTCCTGAAGGCCACGAGAGAAGAAATCCACAAAGGCCTGCACAAAGAAGGATGAAAGATGGTACATTTTAATACATAGGTGAGCAAAATGTTGGGCTGTTATCAGAACCTCCAAATAGGGCAATATAAGGAAGGACTGGCTTGATGAAACAAGCAAGATACTGACCAATATGATGACACATTTCAGTTTCCAAAAAGAAGTTATGTTTGTTTATTAAGTAGAGATGTCACACATACCTTTGAGGCAGAATAGACTGTAAGCAGAGGGAGGGGATACATGCCACTGGCAGAAGAGATGTTCAGGATAACACCTTTGGACCTGAGAAAAACACAAATCACAAAAGGTGATTTAAGAACTTTGCTCTGTTGTGATGGCAAGTCAGTCACAGAGTTTTGGATGACTGAAGTAAATTCCAGGACTCAAAACTCATGTTTTGATGATGTGGCATTGGTCAAAATTACACAGAGGCTTCATTGTTCACTTGGAATTTTGTCAAATCAAGAAAGCCTGCTGAAAATCCTCAATTTAAAATGCTGCTGCGATAACAATCTACATAACAGGGCTTTCCTCAAGATGTGAAGCACTGATCCCAGATCAGTGCAATACATTTTCAAAAGTCACACTTACAAATACACACAAAGTGATGCTCAACACACACACACACTAACACAGTGTGGTAGGGGCTGTGTGTGTTGCCATGGCAGCCTGTTGCTGCAGTGATGTAGTGGAGCTATGCTCTAGCCTCACATGGCACCAAATGTGCCTGCGCTGCTATTGGCCAGCAGGAGTCACATGGGAACAGAGCAGCCAATCGGGTGGGAAGAGCACTTTGTGTGAATTGAAAGCTTGTCAGCATTGCGAACAAAGGAGGAGAGAAAAAGAAATGCAGTGATGGAAGTGCTTGGTGAAGATTTCTTAGCCCGCTTCTTAATAAAAGAGTCACCTTTATGAAGTGTAATCTACCAAATACTGTTCTTAGACAACAAGGTTGTTTCATTTTGAGATTCCTTGTGCAGCTCTGTGCCACAATCCCTCATTTACGACACTGATATTTGACTGCAGTCATGTCGCAAAACATGGAAGCCTATCATTTAACTCACCTCTCAGCCATTCTAGGCAGCACCAGACGGGTCATCTAAAGAAACAACACCACAAGCTCAGTTATCATCAGTGGTCATCACAAACAATGATAAAACTCATGAAGGAGAACAAGGGGACTGGAAAGAGTTTTATTTAATAAAAAAAAATAAAGGCTAAAAGTAAGAGGGGGAGAGAGAGACAGGCAGAGACCAACAGAGAGAGAGTTGCGTGGGTGGCAAGTACAGACAGCGTTGGTGTAGTCCACCGTTGCTTTGGGAACAACTGAGACACTGCAGGTACCATGGTAGAAACAGCAGAAAAGGAGGAGAAGAACAAAAGGGGGAAAAGTGATAAGAAAAGTGATACCAATGAATGGGTTTCAAACTTTAAACAAACACTTGGGCCGTGATATAAAAAGATGTAGCTTGCAATCACTGGGCTGAAGGTATTTGGAATATTTCGTCCCTGAAGAGCTAAAGTGTGAAGACGTTCAAGAGAAACTTACCTGGCACACTGAGGTCATGTTGACGTTGATCATGTTTGTGATGAACTGAAACACAGAAAACACAGGTCAGCTAAACAAACACTCACATATAAGTTAATGTATTTATCACAACATATATAAAAGAAAGCAGATGATTGGTGTATTAGATAAAACTATGGGGCATGGGAATTAATTTGCTCCCCCCCCCCCCGACAGGCTTAGAGGAGTCAGCTCAGTTATTTTGAGACTGTACACTATCAGAGAATTTCCATTTGCAAAATAATAAGAAAACTCACGTTGTCCAGATCAGGAATATGGAGGTAGTACTCAGGGTAGGCGTAGGACACACCAACATTGTTGACTGTTGAAAACAAGGAAGAAAAAAACAATTACTCTCCTGTTTTCACAAAATAAGCTGGTGCTGGAGAAATCAAACAAGCTAAAATTTCTACCATAAGGTGGCAGCAAAAGTAAACAAGATAGAAACAGGCATTTACACCACACCTTACCAGAACAATTGGCATAATAAAAAGGACAAATAGTTCCTTAAATGTTACAACCAAAATGTACAATGTGAACATGAGTCTAAAATTACACAAACTTGTAGTGCAACTTTAAACATATACCATGAGTCCTGATATCCGTGTCAAAATAATGTTCCCTGAAAAGTCTTGAAAGCTTGAACTGTAGACACTTTTAAAAAAGAATGCATGCATCAAAAAAATAATTCTTCATGCACAAGAGTATTCATCCTTTGTGTCTCCTTCGGTATAATCTCGCCATCTCAAAACAGTCAATGTGCACATCATACTTTTTCTGTCAGGCAAAGTTGACAAAAAAGTCAAGTATCTAAATTAAGGGAATTTAACATGAATCAAATTACTCCACTGTTCAGAGTCAGGGAATCACACCACCTTATATTTCCACAATAAGTGTTGAATGATTTGACCGATGCATGTAGTGAAATCCAGAAGGGAGGTTTGCCAACAGTGAAATAAAGGCCAAACTGTCTTTGTACGTGACAACACCCTTCAACCCCATGAATTATGTCCAATTTTTAATAGTACCGACTCTATAAGCGTCTCACCTCCTGCTGCAAACATATGCATCTCATGCTGCTTTAATACACAAGTGTATTCCAAGTGGTTAAGTGATTTATAGTTTGCCTTGTACCGTTTGGCTTTCTTATGTCTGCAATACAACAGGTTCTTACAGTACGTTAACTGCACTGAAGACAAAACCAAAATCTTTTTCAAATATGTATGTTGACATGCAACTGGTGCCTGCAAGTCATCACTGGACAGAGAAGAAGGATGAATGAACACACTGTCTTGAAAACAAATCAGTTCTTACCAAGAACACCTATCTCAAGACCAGCCAGCCCCGCCTCAATCTTTTGGTAGATGTCCATCTTGCCAAAGTCAACTGCAATGGTCTTGGTCTCCACTTTAAACTGGTCCTCTGTGAAGGGAGAAACAAGGGTCCTTTAACTTTAAGGTTACAATGATATCTATGCATGGTAATGGACAAAAAGTGTTTATAGGAATGAGACAAGACCAAAGTTTAGAAGGATACCAGTTTAAGGTAATGAATTTGCATTCACACCAAACTCACATCACGCATTCATGGGTCACCAATAAGCCAGCATTACATGGCACAACAACAGAGCAATCCCCTGTTTCCTGAAAACAGTCACTGTCAGACTTGAACTGAAGAGGGCACTGCATACCAACAAACCAGCCGAGTGATCTCCCCCCCCCCCTTCATTCCTTCGTCATGTTTGACGCGCCTGCTGAAATTAGAATTTATTGTCTTTGGACAAGCTGATAGGTGGCGGAGGGAGTTGTAAAAGCAAAATTCCTGGGATGTGCCTCAGCAAAGACCAGTAGTGTGTCAGGGTATATTCAGCGTTAAGACAACATAAAGAGGGGGAACCTAAAAGGGATGCAAGTAACAAACAAAAAGGGGTGCTAGGGGTTGGGAGCCTCCGTGAAATCTATATCCAGATTATTTTTAGTCATCAACCACTTTGTGTCCATGTCAAAGAAAATGATATAAGCTGCAATGAACATGGTGGCAAAGCAGAAATATAAAGGCTGAGTAATGGAGGAGTAATTTGGGGTTGCCAGGTAGGTGCGATCAAAAGTCAAGAGCCGTTTGCATAAGAGAGAGGAGAAACATTAATGACAGTAAAATTATAGGTGGGACAGGGTGGGTTGCCCAGTTACATGCCAAGGAGGTGTTTTCTCAGACTATTCGTGAGGGAGGAGTGCCAGAGTTTGGCACGCCGCATCCCGCTCGTGACTACCCATCAGCCCCCTCTGTGGACTTGAAGCATGACCGGGGAAATTGCGCTGTGGGAGACGTCAGAGATAGATGGAAAGAGAGCGAGACAGGGAGAGGGCACTATTTGAACAGGGGAGGCCACTCACCATTCAGTCTCTGTTAAAATCTGGAGACGGGCCAGAAAGGAGGAGGGGAAAAGTTTTTCCTTTGAAATGGAAGCTCATTTTCCGTTTGTGTAGACTTGAATGAGGAACGCCTGGTTGCTTTCTAACAAATATCTCAGATAAACATGTTACTCAATACATTTCTTCGAATCAAGCCAGATATTTCATCTGCTTTTCTTCATATCGACAGTGAGGAAGTAAAACACAGCCTGCTATGTTGGCTGCATGTTTCCAAATAAATCTGAAAAGTGAAACTTCTCACAAAATGAAATTCTGTAAAACAAACATTCTGTTTATGAAAAAAGAACACTTTGAAGAGAGATCATCCAAAATAAACTTATGCCAACTTGTTTTTTGTCCTCAAAACAGATGCAGTGATTATTTTCTCTCCTTTTTTTGAGGCTATTCTAAATCCTTATGGTCGAGGGTATGCCCTCTGATTTGGCACTGGCAGGTCTGGATGTCACCGTCTGCCTATACACACACACATCCTCATCAGCCAACTCACTGTGCTTTCAACCCCAAACAGATTTCCATGATGTCGTGCAGACACAAACACACCTTTACACACTTACCAAGTGACTTGGCCACGTCATCCAGCTTGTCCTGGGAGCGACTGATCAACATCATGGCAAATCCTCGACGTGCCAGCTGGAAAGGAAATACCAATTTGGAATAATTTGAATATAGTGACATTAAAATACAGTGCTGGCAACTACAGATGGAAGCAAGAGGAGACAGACATGTTTTAACTTTAGTGCCCAGAAATCAGAAATTTTTCTGTCTCATCATTTTCATATAATATTCTAACTCTGTAAAGTGTTGGAACTAAGTTTGTATTTCTCAACTTTCGATGAGTATGCTTCAACTCTGGATCAGACGATGGGAGAGCAATGCTAACAGATAATCCAAATGTGTGCAGTGGCCATAGATTGATCATTTATCTCTGGCTGCATGTGTAAACTTAATTGTTGTGCTCACTTTGTTGGAAGCATGCTTGTTGGATGCACTTTAGGACACAGAGGTGGATTTATCAGGTTCTGTGTGACAGCAGAATTCAAGACGTGCATTTCTGCATAAAAACACTAACATGCCGAAAAAACCATGCAGCATAAACCATGCAGCATAAATGGTGGACTACTGTTGCGTGACAAGCAGCTAGCCCCACCAATAGCAACAGTATGAGTCAAAGGCCCTACATGACATCATACAGTTAGCACACCCACACTATTATGGGCCAAATACGTGGCAGGGTAGCCCCTATTCAATGTGTGCTTGTTACCTCTGTATGAGCTCTTGTTGACGAGCCTGTATTGAAGTGTGTGTGTGTGCGCATATGTGTGTGAGGACCTTCTTCCACGTTAATAGGCCTGTAAGAGCTCCCCCTTACCGTGGCCTATGAGTGAACATGGTGTGTGTGTGTGTGTGTGTGTGTGTGTGTGTGTGTGTGTGTGTGTGTGTGTGTGTGTGTGTGTGTGTGTGAAAGAAATATGGGCAGAGGAACCTTACCTCCTCTGCATAGGATTTCCCGATTCCATCCGTGGCTCCCGTCACAACTGGAGAGAGACAGAAAAGACAAAGAGGTTAGCATTAGTTCTCTTTACAACACTCACTGTAGCAGGGCAGCAGTCTGTTCAACTAATGTTCTTAAAAGTCCAATCACAGTTTGTTATCTTTGCATTTTGTGACAGCCACACATAACACTAATAGGATCCTCTTTGTTCACAGGCTTACGACACACCTTCATATCAGGTTTGATCACTTCCAGTTGTCACCATAATAGCTGCTCAGTGACCCAACATGGAGATAAGCCCGGGGCTCTTTATGGGTGACAGACGGGACAGTCATATGAAAGCTTTAACATGGAGAAAATCCATTGGGGGCCACACCCCACAATACTATTCACCTTCTATTTAGAAAAGCCTCTCTATAAGCTCTACAATGAAAGCCTTTTCATCAGTCAAGTTCTCTTTTGGATGAGATGCTTACATGACATCCATTCTCAAAGTACACACAAAAAGGTAGTGTGCAGTTTGATATTGGCACCAATATGCAAACAATACAACCCAAGATAATATAGATATGAGTCAAATAAGATTAAGCTACAAAGACAACAGAGGGGAAGGAGATTGTATAGAGGTGGAGATAAGATGGTATAGATTAAAGCAGAACAAAGTTAGTAGACAGGAAAGGACTCACAAAGCCCTACCTCACTGGGAGCAGCTCCTGCTATGCAAAATAGGATTTTTAAGGTCATGTTTATCTGACTGGCAAGGGTAAATAAAGTGTCCTGCACTTTAGACAAAGAGGAAGGAGAATGGTGAAAAACCAGACAGGATCAGAACGGTTTGGCAAAATCAGAGGAAAGATTTCATAGAAGAACAAAAGATGGTAAAGAAGCCGAATCGTGGGGAGACTAAGACCGAGAGAGGGAGCTGATGATCTTGTGTTTAGAGTTCTCCTCACCTTGTCAAGCAAGCAGGGCTATTTTTAAACATTCACTGCCTATCAACCCCAGCTTCTTCATGACTGACAAAGGGAGGGGGTGGGGTTGTTGGGGGAGAAGATGCAAGACCAAAAAAATGGGTGGTGGTGAGGAGGTATTGGGGTTACTCAAATACACACAGTTGTGCATTATAAATACATTATAAGCAAGGCTTGATAAAAGATTAATAGAGGTAAAGGAAATTCTCTGGCAAGGAGCTGGAGAGCAGGAAAAAGACAAGATGAGAGAGGGGATGCAGAGAGGGGGGAGTGATGACGAACATGGAACAGGAGAAAGGAGGAGGGGGAGTGAGGAGGGATCCTAGGAGTGGCTAAAAATAGAACTGGAAGCAAGCGAAGCAAGAGAACGAATGTGTGAAGGAGAAAAAGAAACAGAATAGAGATGGCGGTGGAGGAGAGAAGAACAAGTGAGTGAATATGGGAGAAGAGGAGTGAGAGAGAGTAGCACAAAGTCAACAGAGAGCAGAATCCCTGGCTATTTTTAAAACTCCCCGTGTTAAGAATGAAACGCTCCGTGGTAGAAAAGCCTCAATGGGCGCGGGCTGTACCAAATCAGGCTCTCGTTGCAGATACAGGTGGGGGCAAACAGAGGGAGGAAGAAGCTATACTCACTGCAAAGTAAAATGGCTGAGAAGACAACAACCACCGCGACATAAAAATCAGCCTTTTCCAATATAATCTAGTGATGTGAATTAGACTTTTGTTTTATGAGCTACAGGGTACATACTCTTACACAAATCTATAAAATGCATGCCAAAATAACAGGAAATTACTTATGCAATTTTTTTCTGATGAGTTGGAGTAAAACGAACAATAAAAAAGGAGAATGAAACTGTTTAGAACATAAAACCAACATGACAGTTACAAGGTTGCTCGAAGGTGACGGCAAGACATACTGAACAGTGCACCGACCACATTCCTGTCACACAACTAATAAACCCCACAGAAAGGCAGCTGGGATGTTGTTCGCTTGCATGACTGAGTTTTAGGTGCAGAGAATTGCGCCTGCATGCGAGAATGTCAAAATACACGCATCTCACCGTCATTTGAACTTTAACCGAGAGGAGAGCGTGCAAGAATGTGTTATGTGCCAAAACACACATAGTATGAACGTTTGTAAAGAACCTATGGTACTTAGTTGTGTGCCATGTGTCAGTTGTGTGTTATGTGTCAGGCTGTACTTATGTTCAGACTATGCATGCATTTTAAGAAAACAAAAAGTAGTGTCTGTATTATCTCCACTCTTCAGGCTCATTTCCTTCCCAAAAGCAGATGAATGCTACCTTTAAAAAAAGAAGGTGACTACCCCTTGATTGTTTCATCACTAAACAGGTAAAATCCTTCCCATTAGCCAGGTCTGCTGCATTTCAAGTGGAAAGGCTCCAATGACAAATCTCCACTACAGAAAACAGGAAAAATAATTGAATCACTGATTCAGCTCTTTTACTGTTGAACAAGCATAACACAACGTCCAAAAATATAATTTTTCAGTTCAGTCACAAACACATTACCCCAATGCTCCCAGCAGAACTTAATTCCCCTCACATGAGCAACGCATTACATCTGAGACACACAGATGTAATGTAACAAAAAGGGTATACGCAAGCAAGCACCAGACTGACGCTGAGAGAAGACGCACACACTGACAACGAAAGGGTAAAAGTGTGTTGATGGGGCAACTATGTACGAGAGTGATGTGTACAATGAAAAATAAATGGAGATTTGGGAGAGGCCAGGGAAGAGGAGTGTGTGAATCCATGAAAGTATTAATGTGGCAGAGAGGATGAGTGCACTGCAACGGCGGTCTGAACCCAGTTTCCCCCATTCCAACGCCTCTGAGAGAACTGGTCCACCATGTTGGCTCTGAAGTGTCCTGACGGTGGCGCAAATGCGCCGCCACTCTGCTTAGTGCTGCACATCACATCCAGTGGTATTGACATCCCCCAGCCTTTTCTGTCTCCCTCCCTCCCTAGCAGTGGAGCAGCCCCTGCCTGCTCACTATTCCGAGGGTCTAAAAAAAGCAGCAGGAGGAGTAAAAATAGCAGCGCGCCTGCACTGCCTCGTCTGGGAGCTGCCTGCCTGCCGCAGCACCTGAATACCAACAAGATCCCCCACCACCATCACCACGACGACCAGGCCGCTGCTGCATCCTCAGCCCTCCACCTATAGCCCAGATGCCAGCATGAGCACTGCAGGATGGGAAAAAAAACCCACATAAGATCTGATGAGCAGTGGAAAAAGAGAAAAGGGCGGTCACAAAGGCCACTGATACATGTGAAGATGTTTTTATTTAGATTAACGTGGACTGCATGAGAAGGGCATGTGTGTGAGGATGAGCAGTTCATATTAAAAAGACAATAGAAAACCTCATGTCTTTATGAATATGGAGATTCAGATTTCCATTAATTCACTGATTATTCCCTCTCAAGATGAAGGTGTGCTGATTACTAAAATAAGATAAGTGTTTGGTCGTAGAGAAAGCTGGCATGGTGTCGACTATCAGTTACCCACAGAAGTTCTTTTTGGAAGATTCAACATCCAATGCAAAAGGGAGAGTGAGACAGAGCTAAAATGAGCACAAATCCAAATCCCCAATTAAGATTCTCAGTGAGGAGAGACTGCGGTCCTTGTATGCCCTGCTCTTGTTACGTACCGTTATGTAATCTGTCGCACCCCAAACTCTCCTATCAACGAGCAGCACTTCATACCTCAGAGGGAGAAAGAAAGATGGAGGGATGCAGAACACACCAGGGGGGAGAGAGAAATAAGGAGAGGGAGGGTGAGCGACAGAAAAAGAGAACATGTACTTTAGAGCTTCCCAAGATAGAAGCAGCATCTATATTTGGGTACAGAGCAAAAAAGTAGTCTCCAGTCACAAGTCTTGTTTAAAAAAAAAAAAAAATCAAAAAAAAATCAAAAAAAAAAATCAATAGTTTCCTTCACTGTTACTACTTTTGAGACTAGGAGATTTTTGAGCAGCAAAAAAACTTTGCCGTTTGAATGTGTGCCATTAAGGACAGACTGTACTATGTGGAGGTGTTGAGTTCAAACAGAGCCTACAGCAGGTGATTTCACTTCCTCTGACTGAAGGAGTAAAAATCAGTGAAATCACCTGCTGGAATCTTTAATGGTAAGTATGAAAACCTGCACACTCAGCCCTCAATGGTGCAGGACTAAAAAAGGCCTGTTGTATCATTTACATTCCTGCATTTGTGACATATTAGTGAATAAAATTAATGCAGAGTTCCTTTACAAATGTAATGATTCTTAAAAAGTAACTTGTATTTTAAAAGACTTGAGTTTCAGGTGGATGACGCTGTGAAACATGTCTTAGCAACAAATACACCATGATTGTTATGCTGCTGATTACTAATCTAACAGATGCCATTTCAAAAAGGTTTCTGCCAATTAGTTTACAACCAAATGACATCGAAAACTATAACCAGACAGAGTCTGACCAAATCTCACATTTAAAAAAAAAAAAAAAAAAAAAAACCCACTTATTTTTACTCCTAAAAACTACTTCAATCCCTTGCACACTGTGTGTGACTCCTGTCTCTCAGGTGATTTATGTGATCCAAAGTTAGGTAATGACTTATATCAGAACATGACTTCATACATTCTTCTCAACTTTGTCCCACAAAAAGACTGACGGCGACACCTCCCAAGTACATTCAACAGATACTCACAACTGAACAAACTTGCCTTTCTGGCATGTTAGACTGCAACCAATGTGAGATGCCACTTTACAGAAGCCAATAAATCACTAATTCCAAGTATGCTGGTGGTCCAGTATTTTGCGTTTAGAAAACAAGACTGAGCATCTTCATTATTGAACTTAATGCCCTCATTAACTTGGTTGGGTATGTGTAAAATGTGGCTAAGTCATTAAACTCAGATTTATTTTGTTGTAAAGTACATGGCTTAAAAAGACCAAAAGTGTAAATAATAAAGTATTTTGTGAGCTGCTGGTGCTTCAACTAGAAATATGCTGAAAAGGGGCCTTTTCTAGGTTGATCCATTTAAGGAACTCAAGCCAATACCAGTTCACTTCACTCAATAGCTGAAAAAAATGTCGATTAGTTGATCGACAGAGATGATTATCTGCAATTATTTCAAGCAAAAATACCAAACATTTTCCTTCTTTCTAGCCTCTCAAATTGTGAGTATTTGCTGCTTTTCTTCGTCTTATATGATAGTTAACCTGATTTGTCTTCAGGTTTTAGACTGTTGGTTGGACACAAGCAATTTGAAGATGCCACTTTAGACTTTTCTACATGACATTTGATAGCTCTAATTATTGGCAGATTAATCGATGAAAATAACTTAGTTGCAGTTCTATACCAATTTAACTGATCATTTGTTTAAAGAAAGTTACAAGTTACTAGCTTCATGTAGTCATAACAGTGGTCAGAAAACCGACTAACTTGACATGGTGAAGAAACGTCTAGCGTTTGTGAAGCTACAGTATTACCATTTAATGTTTAGTTGTTTTGACACAAACTGAAACTGGAGAATAGAATGACATGCTCAGAGTAGATGGTACTGGTAGCCTAAAAGAGTGCAAGATATAGAGAAACTGATGTGCGCACATACACTCACTGGATGGAGAGATGGAGTGAGTGAGGGAGGAGGGAGGGACTGAGGGGAGCTTGAAATGAGGGAGATGCTGAGGATTTTTTTTCTCCTTTTTTTACCCAGCATCCCTGGTTCTGGCACGTGTCACAGAGCGTGTTTATCACATGAACCACTGTTCTCTCTCTGCCCACACACACTCTCTGATACAAAGCACTAGGGCGGGGGTGGCCAACCAGTTAGGTATAAAGAGCCACAAAAAAAAAAAAAAAAAAAAAAAAAAAACGCACCATAGCAAAAAGCCACACAACACATGCACGTCCACACTACAATAGCAACAGTGTCTTCCAGATCTGATGACAGTCATAATACATAGCAGTTTTCATAGCTTTTTTTCTCACTTAGACTGACTCAGTGGGAAACCTGACAGTCTTTGTTATCCACAATCCTTTTCAGGTCTTGCTAGATCTCGGTTGTGGCCACTCGAAGCAACTCTCTCACTCATTTGTCACTAAAGGGTCTTTCAAACAATCGGATTCAGCAGTGAAAGGGTTAACGAGGAAGGTGATCTGTGGCCGCTGTTTTTCCTCAGGTTGCAGAATCTGTCCTCAGAACTCTGCTGCATTATTTTCCATTTTAAAATAATTGGCAAATGTATTGGCAGATGCATTCAAATGTTTTTTTTTTTTTTCTTATCTGAAATACTGTATGTTTCAGAAAAGTTAAAAACAACAACAACCAACCAATGACACAGCCCCCAGCCACACAGTAAGAGCCTCACAGGAGCAGGCAAAGAGCCGCATACGGCTCAAGAGCCACAGGTTCGCCACCCCTGCACTAGGGGGAAGCACATTCACAAGCATGAAGAAGTGGAGACCCTGCCTCAGTTGAAACAGATAAATGTCATTCACACGTGCATTTTTCTTACCATGAATGAAACCTAATGGCTATTCATAAAATAAACACTGAAATGTATTCTCCCATAATAATTAAAACGCCACCCTGTGACTCTTGATTCACTGCAGTTTGTGTTGATAAACTCACACGCCCCCAATTGTTTCTTCCTGGAGTCAAATCAAACTCATAAATTCTTGCGCAAGTGCTGACCCAAGGCTTCGTAATTATTGTGCTGTTCTTATGAGTGGCTACGTTCTTCTTGTATAATAAGACCATTCAATAAACTATAACGTCAAAGGGAGGAGAGCGGCACTTCTAAGGCGCATGTCACATCACTACCCACCCTCGCAAAAAGCTCCCTTTGGTCCAATTTACTTCCCTGTAATGGAGTTTCTCACACACACTCAACAGAACAGACACTGGCTCTTATATAATATGAGATGCTGGAGGCTAAGAGTGTGGAAAACTGGGCACTACTACGCATAAGAGTGAAAAGCTGCTCCACTGGAAAAAAAAAAAAAAGCATAGATAAAAGATAAAGAAAATCTGCTAAAATACCATGAAATACGAGAGTCTTTAAAAATGTAAACTCAAAGACTAAATCTTTAAAATTGCAGGAATCTACCCTTCTTCTGATGCACCCATTGGTCATCCTCTATATCTGCTAAGAAATTAAACAGATACAAATGTGCCTGTTCTTGAGAACGGCCAGGCTTTCGCTCAACGTTTAGAAAAAAAAACTAATAACTGAGCTGCAGACAGTGATTGGGCTGGCAGGAGGTTAAGTATGTGTGTGCGGATGCACAGTGTAGTAGAGAGGCTGGGGAAGCCGCTTTCACCCATTCTGCAGTGCTGCCGTTCTGCCGCTAGGAGTCTCCTCCACTAAGGGGAAGACCAACAGAGGAACTCCAGAGAAATCCGTGCTCTCCTCTGCATGTGGAGCTGCAGAGCTTCAGCACACAAAGATGTGCAGTGATAACATGGAAAAAAAAAAAAAAATGTTGATCCAATTTTAGTGGTTACCAGGCTTTACCTCACCTGCACACACACAAACCTGTCTGACAAGGAAATACCAGTTGTCTTCTGTGTTGTAATAACAGCCATGTGGATTAGCAAATGTGGCACATTTTAAACATGTCAGTCTAAGAACCCTTTCTACAGGTGAATTAAATGTGATTTCTTGAAATAATTGTTCAATGGTTGCTTGACTAGCCAATATCCTCCCCTTACTTTATCACATAAAGTCAAAATACAAACCCACAGGCTTATTTAGTCCAAATAACACTTCACAATTCAGATATAGCATAAAGAAGCTTCAAATGTTTTCCTACACAAATGACTTTTTATGACTGATTATGTACTGCCAAGGGTAGTTACAAAAGGTTTGGTAGGTATTATGTGACGGAAAGAAAGAAAGATAGATAGATTCAGGGGAGATTTGAAAGAAAATAGGTAAATGTTTGAAAATCCTACAAACAGCAGTTTCTGTGGAGCAGCTTCAACACAGCATTACATTTTCACCGAGCCTATTCAATGAATAGTTTAACTTGTTGCAACAGGTGCCTCAGTTTCAGTGAAAAAGGTGGAGACACGAGTCGCACCACTTAACGTAAGAGTACGAAATAAAGTTACAGCACTGCCTGAGCTGGTCAGACCTGCACATCTGGTACAACCAGCTGAGGAGGACACCTCATTGCTAGCAAACATCTACCCTCCTCCACCTGTTCACTTTCTGCCATGGGTTCAACCGTTGGCTTGTCAGACTGTTGCCAGTAACTGGTTTCAGGGAGTGGCATGCAAGTTCAAATGTTAAGAAAAGGTATACAAGAATAAATGTGGCTGGTGTGGAAAAATTTGTTTCAATTAACCCATAGATTAGTAAAATAAGATTATTTTCTAAAACAAAAAAAAACCTGATGGTTTAGAACATTTCCTGCACTCTTAAAACTGAGTTCTATAGAATCACTGGGGTTTCATTTGACCCATAATACTTGACGCAATTAAAGCCTTGAGAAAAAAGGTTCTTTACTGCGCCAAAAACTGGCTCTGCTAGAGCACAAGCCTGAGAAATCATTTCTTAAGAGTGCAGGAAGGAAACATCTACTGCGAAGTTACAGCTATGTCTGACAAAATACTGGGGGTGCTGGAGGTGGCGTGAATGGGGTGGGGGGGCGGAGGGGGGGGGGGGGGGGGAATCAGTTTCTATACAGTATGACCAATGGATGACGAAGCGATGAACAAGCGCATGACTCATCGGTGTGCACCGGTATTCCTCCGCATATTCCAGCAGAACCACACAAAAAAAAAAAAAAAGGTACAACAGTCATTCCTAAAGGCACCCTACCTTTGAGTCATGCGTTCATTCCCTCTTATGGCGCAAAGGGCATCAATTAAACACTCCATTCATTAAAAAAAAAACGACGATTTAGAGGAAAATTGCAGATAACCATGGGTTATAACAAAAAAAGACACTATAAGCATTCAAATCATCCGGGTCGTCTGGTTTAGGGGTGTTGGAGAGAGATTATCAACCTATCCTGATGCAAAGGGAAGCGTTCGGCAAATTGCGCAGCAAGAGGCTCCAGACGCAGCGATCTTCTCCAAATAGGAGACTGGAGAAGTGGGTCAAGCCATGGCAGGGCGATTCCTATGAGACTAGTCTCTACCAAACCAAAATACTTAGATTTGACTGCCAACTCGCTCCTATTTGTCCAAGCACGTTGAAAAAGTACATTATAGAGTCAAATCCAATTAAAGACGTTTTAATCTTATCTAACAACGTGTAGGGCAAACAGAACGGGACAAGTAATGTGGCAAGGAATGATAGCGAAAGAAACCGACGACAAGCAAATGCATGACAAAACACCGCCTGAATATATTCATATACAGAGTGAGGTAAAATATTAACAGTAGTGTCAAAATGTTGGACAAACTACCCCAATGTGACATATTTTGAGGAGTCAAAAGCTATGAAAATTATCTAGATGTAGGTCACGTTTTTAATTGGGCATATAGGTTTGTCCTACATCATGCGGATGGGCTAATGTGGTTCAGTAGTGCGCTGGCTGAGAGCTCACCCACATAAAACAGATCTCTGAAAAGTGCGCATAGCCTGCGCAATTTGGCTACTGGCTCACCAATGTGGGGCACCCCCCTACTGCTCCAAATGTGGGTGAAAACGCTGACTGGAGCCCGTAGCAGCAGACGGTGCTGAGTTTGACGCGAGAGAAAAAACCAATTGAGCTAATAAGGACCATTATCTCGCCAGTCAATCAGCTGCTTACCTGCGCTTGTTACGCAACACCAACCTCCCCTTGAATTAAGCCACAGAAACGCTCCAGAACGCGCTCTTTTTTTTGCTAAAGTGAAGTTTGAGCTGAATAACCTATTGCTGGTGTTTGCACGTCGAGTCCAGCTGCCTACTTTAGAGCTGCCCTCTTCGTGACCGTGATGTAGGTGGCGTGAAAATTGATGTGACCCAACTCACCTGCCCATTTGCCCAGCTTCGGAGAGAGCAGCTGCCCGTTTCCCAAGACCCAGATCCTAAAGCCGGAGAGCAGCCTGTAGAGCAGCCACAGCGCCAGAGAGGCCACAGTGAACGCGCCGACCCAGAAGAGAGGCGTCTCGGCCCTGCGGAGCGTCTCCTCAGCGTTCATCCAGTTCATAGCAGCGGCTCTCGGTGACTCGGCGTGTGTGAGTGTGGAGACCTCAATTTTAGGCAATGTGCTCTAATTTCCAAGCCACAACGTGAGAGAGAGTCCCTTTATAAGGAGGTTGTAGCATCACACACACTCCCCCAACACTTGTCTAGCCTGATTTAAAGTGCACCGCGCACCTCCTACTCTGTCCCGCTCTCCTTTGCTCTTCACTCGCTGCAGTAGCTGTCTCTCGGCTGATCCACCCCGCCGGTTGGATCATTTGCATGTCAATCAACTCCAGAGCTTCCCCCATTCATTCGATTTTCTGTATGAAGCAGGGTGGGTCAAAGGGAGACCGGGATGGGAAGCGATTGGGCAAACATTACGGCAGCTCCCATCCGGGGTCTTTCATTGGCTCTCGCCAGAGCAGGTTTGTCGGTTTCAGTCAGGATTATGAAACCCTCCAAACCCACGCTTTCGGAAAAAAACTGCCCACACCACTTTATGAATGAAAGGATTCTCTCATTGGTAAAACATGTGCACGTCCTCCCGCCCCTTGGGGTGCTATAGGAGAGAGTTTATTGGCTAAAGTGGTGCCAGTGTGTGAGGTACGCCTGTTCCCACCTAGGTATGACTCACTCGTCTATTTTAGGTATTCTGTCTGCATCATACTGCTTATAACCACTAAAAAAGTGGAAACCAGTGCAGTGAGACATCTTGGCGCATAGATTCACCCGTGTTGCGCCAGGTAACTCTTCCCCACTCGCCTCTGCCGCAACATACGCGAGTACAGGCTACCCAAATGGAAAAAAAAAACTACAATCCCCAGTCCAACTTTCGCTTTTCAGACTATCGCGAGAGTACCCCTATCGTAATAAGTTCCTCATGCCAAACATTGAGGGGAAATGAGATGTGATGTGTGTGTTACATAAACATTGAGACAGGCATGTGAATTTCCATCGCTTTATTTCCATCGTCTTTTTAACATTTCCATGCACATGAATAAGTCAGACATGTTTACAGACGCTGGATGTTTCAGCACAACCAGCTGTCCCGATTTTCTCAGCAGTATGTGATTTCTGTTCCCCACTCCGACCCAGAAAGCCTATTTGCAACAGCATTTTTTTAGTCTCCAACTCACCCCCTCTGCCGCCATGCTCCATGTTTCTCTCACACCCAAACTAAACATGAGATTCTGACACACCGAGGCTCTGTGGCACAAAGCAAAGCCTGACATGTACTCAGCAGAGGAACAAGAGTATAAAAATGTTTCTACATGCTGACAGTCATCGTGCAGCTGCTCGCATTCTTTGACACAAGTGAAGGGATCGAAGTCAACGTGACACCGAGAGGAAGGAGCAGCACGTTGTGTAACAATTATCAAACGGGGTGAAATTAAATGCATTTCTGGCCAGGTACAGGGTAAAATATGTTTACAAAATGTCATCTTTCACAAAATAATCTTTACAAAAATACTTTTACAGCACCGATTTTATACTCTGACATCATTGCACAGTCAGTATTATAAACTGATCTTCAAGTTAATAAACATTTATGAAGTAACAGACTCTAACATGGACCTATGTTTTTCACACAAATATTTGCCAACAATTTCCATATTAAAAACAGCATTTAAGTGTAGTGTAACAGTCATCAAAACGACATCGGTTTTGTAAGAGAGTAGCCTCAAAGTGTGTTTAAACTGATAGCATTAAATATAATTAAATTTCACACATAAAGCGCACACACACACACACACACACACACACACACACACACACACACACACACACACACACACACACACACACACACACACACACACACACACACTGCTATTGGACGTTTTGAGAGTCCACTTTCACGTCTCGGTCGTGTCCTCGCAGCCCAACAGCTGAAAACAAGAAAGGAAATGTGGATTTAATTGTGCAAAATTCCCTGTGAAAATATCTCTGTGTGTCTCTCTATGTCTCTGTGCATTCCAACACGCAATGCACACAGAGAAAGTACACAGACATGTTATATGGAATATTAGAGTAGCTTCTACTGCTCTCTAATATGACGTTTCTTGTTTTTTTTTATACACAAAAAGTAAATTTACCCTTCCTAGTATCGATAGCCCTGAGCGCGCACACACACACACACACACACACACACACACACACACACACACACACACACACACACACACACACACACACACACACACACACTTTCTCTCACCCCATCAGAGTCAACACTAACACACACACCCCTAACAATTCCGACCGAAATTAAAGAAAGATTAAAAAAAAAGCGTCACACCAGCGTTTCGGACTAATGTTTCCTCTGTGCTGATAATTTCTCAAACGGACAAAATGATAATAAAAAAACATCCCGACTGCCATGACTGTTTTCAGACACTGCTGTTAATTACATTAATACACACTGAAGTTTTACTGCCAATATTATAGTTTACATACAAACTTTGCCAGAGTTTACAGGGCAGTCAATTAACGTGGTTTAATTATCTGCTTTTTGTGTTATGCTGTCCATCTCTGTGGTGCTGAAACACACATTTCAGCACCGTAGAAGTGGACAGCGAAACACACACCAACCCTCCTTTTACACTTATAAAGCTTCTCA
>NC_050179.1:18888639-18901139 GCF_008315115.2 Sander lucioperca
ACAGCGAAACACACACCAACCCTCCTTTTACACTTATAAAGCTTCTCAAATGTAAATGATCAACTTCTGCCCTGCACATGGGTTTCCACATCTGCAAGAGCATCAAACACATACCTAACAACGATCAGTGAGTAGCCCACTCCTGCCCTGTCATTCACACACATCTGTCCACCCTGCAGTGACTACTCCTGGTCCCGTTTAGCTGATGATATGCACCGTTAACGTCTGTGACACAGCATGCTTGTATCAGCTTAGAGAACAACATTTCAATAGAAGTAACATCAACACAACACACACAGCCAAATTAATTCCAAAAGCTGTGATAGTTGCAACATTAACAGGAAGAAATCCTGCTCAATTTACAGTGGACCCCCAAATAATGCCACCGTTTAACTTACCTTTCTTAACTCTAAATAATGACAGCTCTTTCATAAATATCTGCCCAGTGAGTCATAGTTAAAGGCTTAAAGGTATCTGACAAGCGACATAGCTTCAGTGCATCCTCTCAACAATATTACTAAAGTCATTTACAATTGATGTTTGTGTTTATTTTATTTTATTTTATGCATACCCATAGTCCTATTTCATCTGACAACCACAGCATCATTACAGCAGCTGCATCTGAGGGCACAGAGAACCGAAATGAGCTTCATTTCACAGAGCAGTACTATTTTTTTAAAAAAAGTCCAACATTTGGACCAATTATTTTATATTTTTATGTCTGTAACTTCACAAAAATGACTGACAGATATGACTGAGGCATTGCAGCCAATATAAGTTGTCTGAATTGATTTTGACAGCCACAATTCCAGCCAAATATGAGTTTTTATTTGACAATTTTCAGCGTTTTGAAAATATATAAAATCTTTATTTTTACTCAATGGCAACTTCAAAATACATTTAAATAAACTGAAATCTGAGAAATAACCTAATTTGTACAGTGTTGGAATTCAAAAGATAGTCTTTCGGTGGGTCTCTAACAAGTCTCAATGGATATATTTTCAGATTAGCTGTGGTTTTTCATCAAACTATATTTTACAATTTTTCAGTAATTAAGGTTTGAAATAAAACAGGACTATATTTAGAATTTGTGTTTATGTGCAGTTTGACAGAGTATACAGTATATGTTGTTTGCTGTGATTAGTTTTTGTATAACATATAATATGAAACATGTAACATACCTGTGTTCATGTGTATGTTACGTCCAGTTACAGCTGCTTTACATGGTGGCTGTTGTCGCAACATCCTTTTTTTACCTGCAACAAGAAAAAACATAGAGACATTACAAACCCTTTTAAACTCATTGTGTCACCATACAGTAAACTTTCATAACACACACACACACATGCAAGCATGAATTAAAGAACTAAACAATTCTAAACACCATATTTAACGTTTCCTGATGTCTGAACAGTCTGATCAGTCTCACCTTCATATTCCAAAAGTTAAAAGGAATCAACATAGGTCTATGTTTAAGTCCAACACACACACACACACACACACACACACACACACACACACACACACACACACACACACACACACACACACACACACACACACACACACCCCTCAATTGTGCATGTATGAGACTAAAAAACTTGCACAAACATGTAGACATACAGATGTACATGTAAATCCACTCAAACACTCTTTCACACACACAAACTGTACACAATGCCACATAACACTCCCACATCTACTCTTTCTGCATCTTTAATACAACTACAGTTTGAATTACAGTTCCGTCAAAACGCATCCCTGAACATATAAAGTGTGAATTTGTCAAAAATCTGGGATTTCATTATAAAACTTTCTCTCAGTTATCAAATAAGACAGGAAAAGAAGGAAAATAAGTTTTAGATTTAAGCGACATGTTTGTCTCAGTTTGGTATGTTAGAATTAACACCAGGTGTTATAAATTAACACAACACAAAGCTAAAGTTACTTTTGTAAACACAAGCTGTATTCAATCATTAAATATTATAGTAAAATATAAATGCCTCCTTATGTATGTTATCTTATGTATAGTTGTTGTATGTTTAAATAATTGTCTCTCAATTTCATCTATTTAGGATGATACACACACACACACACACACACACACACACACACACACAGACCCACAGACAGACACACACACACACACACACACACACTCTTGGCAGACTTGCGTGTGTGAGTATGTGTGTGTTTGTTTCAGACAATGTTTTGTACTTTTACAAAACATCTCATACCAATTAATACTCATCCAAATGCATACAGGGATCATGTGTGTGTGTGTGTGTGTGTGTGTGTGTGTGTGTGTGTGTGTGTGTGTGTGTCTATCACACTCAGCATTTACCCTGTATGTCTTTAAATAAACCTACATCCATGTTTTAGACTTAATAAAATGAATACCATACATGCCCCCTAAACACACACACACACACACACACACACACACACACACACACACACACACACACACACACACACACACACACACACACACACACACACTCACGGACAGTCACTCACACTCTTGTGATAATAAAGCTGGTAAAGCACAAAAGAAAAAAAATGTCTTGGGAAGTTTGATATAGTTTTAACTAAAATAATGTGCTAAAAATGTTGGAATTGTGGTTTTACATGTGTGTTTACATTTAATATAACATTCTACAGTTAATGTACAGTTTGATATGTCATCTATAGGAGCCTATATAACATCAGCAGGAGCCTGTAACGCCATTACACTGCGTGACCTCCCCTCACTGTAGTCACCGTAGTGGGCTCCATGCCTCCAAGTCAGCAAATACAAGCTTCTAACACACAGACAAATACTGTAAAATACTGTACACACACATACTTTAGGACAGCTGCACTGGTTGGATCAAGTGTCTGAAAAGTTACTACAGTATCCAGATTAGACTCATATATTACCTGATATTGGCCTTTAAATAAAAACTGAATGAGCCTATTGATGTCATCTGTTTTAAATATAATGGACATGATTTTACTGAACCAGCTTTAAGGTATCACTCTTCAAAACTGGCTATCGCGCCCACCTAAATTAATTTCATCAGTGTAACTTTCAAATTAAAGCTTTTGTGACATAAGAAGGCATAACTGCTGCGAATGACTGAACAAACACTGAGGTGGAGGGCACTGAATATTTGAATTTCTTTGCCTTCAGAATAATCACAATTAAAGGTTCTCAATATACACTCAGCTGTCAGTTTCTTAGGCTAAAACTAATGCAGTCTAATACAACAGACCTGCAATAAATCCTACCTTCATGAAGGTTATGTTCAGTTTTAGAGAGATGTTGATTGAATGCTGGAGTATTGTGTTATACTGTCTGATGTTTCTATTATTTTGTCCACCCCATTTATATCATTGAGGGTAGGCTAAATATCATAAACCCCTCTCTGTATAACACAATACAATTCAACAGCACCACAAACTACATCCTCTTAAATGATCATAAAGTTAAATCAACACCTCTCTGAAACAGTTTAGACAAACACTGAACATTATAACCTTTATGAAGGTTGGGTTTATTGCTGATCTGTTGTGTTAGACTGCATTAGTCTTAGCTAGGTGTATCTAAAGAAAACTGTCAACTGCATGTAAGCAATCAGTGGATTTAATCCAGAAATACTAGTACTGGGACTGACAGTCCAAAACCCTCATCAGACAAACTCTTGTTAAGAGACATTCTTTTTACAATTTTAGGTGAAAACAGTTAATACTCTAGGGTGAGGATAGCTGATGTTTACATTGTTAAGACAGGTTGCTTTTTTTCTGGGACGGTTTAGGCTCTCTCATCTTTAAGAACAGGGTCCTCCAGTTAAGCTTTATGCCCCAAACCCTCAACAGAAATGAGAAAACCCTATTTAGAAAAGTTGTTAGTTGAGGAAAACAGACCTCAGATTTAATATTTAGGGAACAAAACTCTTCCCCATTTCTGCAGGGATCTCCTAGAGTCCCCCGAAGATCCCCTAATGATTTCCTGCACCATTTTTGCTAATGTATATTATAACAAAGTTGTGGTGACAACAAATGCAAACACTTCTCCAGAAGCCAATAATGTCACCTTTTGTCACATCAGGGGTGCTGTGTTTGATCCTAAGGCTCATCTTTTTTTAAAACACTCTAGAACTGAAACAAGAATGAATCAACTTGCACTGTTTAATTCCTGAACCATTGTGATTGTGGTGATTCATAAAACACACTTATTCTGATGCTTTCAAGTTGCGGCTAAATGGTTGAAATGTCAAATATCCTGACAGGGTCTGAAAAGTGGTTTAAAACAATGGGTACAAGCAGGTGTGCTTTTAGACTCAGCTCGAGCAAAAAGCTTCAGCATTCAGGTACATGACCTGGTTGGTTGGTCGAATTTTTTAACAACTGAAATTATTCATTTGCCACTGTACTGTACTTGTTGGAACTTGACCAGCTATTCACCTTTTTCTGTGGCTCTTTCCCATCTATTTTCCTTTTTTTGTCCAAGATACACAGACTGTTTAGAGATCCAGTTATGTGGGAAATGGCCAAGGCTTAACCCATCAAGGCCTCACTGAACACTAATACAGAAAATGGACAATTAATCAAACAATGAAGAAGAGCCTCATAAGAATCTGACATAAGAACTCTGTGTCAACCTCAGCCTGCAACTACTGCTGACATCCTGTGCTCTATCTGTCACAGCAGCAGCAGACCACAGCATCCGGCCTGAGCTGTTGTATGGGGCCTTCACCATAAACTGTTTCCAAAGAGTGTTGGGATTGAATTAAGAATTCTTTAGTCTTAGATATTTGATTTTAAATAGCTATTTTAACGTTTTGGGTATTTGCATTGAATTGTATGGTTTTTAGCTTGACGTGTCTGGCTTAAATATTTCTCAGTTTAGTATTTTAACTACACTGAGTAAAGTATAGTTTTCATTATTTGCGTTTAATTTACTATTTTACAGCTTTGAATTATTTGAATTTGCTCCACTAACACAAAGGGTAGAAGAGGCTCAATGCTGCCTCATTAAACCAGGTGGGACTCTTTTCGACTGGCTCAAGTCTCTCTCAGGCTCTCTGAGCTACTACCAGCTTCCCTAAAACTGAACACTTACTAGGACACAGTTGTCTGAAATAAGAGGGTTGTACGGCCAGTCATACTTATGTTTCCTAAGCAGGCCTTAACTTAACGTTTAACTGCGTATGTAAAATATGGGAATCCGTCTGATACCTAGGTCATAGGGCATCAGTTAGCTGTCTCCAGGTAACATCTGGAGCAGATACTGGTTAACAACCACAACAAGACAAACTAAAGATCAATGTAATACATCATATTAGCCATAATTTAACACTTTTTGACAGATTAAGTAAAGCCTAGTTTTAGACATTTATAAAGTCAATTTTGCTCTACTTTTTTCACCTTCAGGAGCTTCTACATCTCACATACAATAAGTTCTTGAATTGAAAGACTTGTGTTCATTGAAAAAAGGTGTCATGTTTGAAATGTTGGTATGCATACCCTTTTGTTTTCATCTGAAATCATGAAGTTTACTGAATAGGACCCATTCATTTTTAAAATCAAACTCATTTACCTTCCCATACTGGGATTAGACGACTCTCTGTGGTCCTAGAGGACAGGGAGGTGCGGGTGTGTCCCACTCAAACTGGCTTGACTCCCAGGGGTTTCGGGTGGTGCTGCTGGAAAAAAAGGTGTTGGTTGATCCAAGCTCTCTGGTCGCCCGTCCAGCTGCCTCCTCTCTCCCTGCCGACCTTTATTGTTCCTTTCTGCGTCATCGGCTATGTTAGTTTCCATTTTCTTTCCTCTCACAATCATCATTGAGGTCCTAAGAATACACAAAAATGATAGATTCAGGAAAAAAATCATGGAGAACACACCTTTAAGAGGCATGCATGTACACTAACACACAACTGAGTGCAACAAATGACCCAGTCAACACTAAGATGTCATGAAAAAACACACAAAGTTAAATACTATACTGCAGTCAAACAGTGAGTAATGAGTTTTTTTTCATATCCTGCAGCAAATACTTAACACATGCATGGAGTTAGGACTGTAATTATTAGAGAAACATTGTTTGTGAGTGCAGGTAACAGGGGTAGGACTTCTTTTTGGGTCGGTACACAAACCGCATGTGTCCTGCTTTTTCCAACCCCTACGGCCCAAAGGACAGGCTGCTCACAGTTCCCCTTTTTGGCAAGACTTCTGCATCTCCGGTGACGTTATGGTGAGATACACACACTCACAAACTCACACACATTAATACATTAATAGTAAATAAATATGAATATATCACATGGAGACTATACAGTGTATGTAAAAAAAAATACACACACACACACACAGACACCGTTTAACATGCACAGAAAAAATATATAGTTAAATAATGTCACAGGAATACAAAATGAATGAGTCGACACACATACATACATACATACACACACACACACACACACACACACACACACACACACACACACACACCTACAGACATACAACTGTGTTGTTTTTTTCTTTATTTCTCTCATACACATAAAAAATACATTAAGGTTCACACACAACAGTGCAGTAAATGAAATGGGACTTATTTGGTACTGGACTCATCTGACAACTTTACTGAAATATTTGCACACAGTATGCACATATATGACCCTTCAAACAAACCATTACTTACCCTGTAAACTTACTTATATGTATTGCTTTTGTATAATTGTGTGTTTGTGTATATGTATAGTATCGTATAATGTTTATTTACAATTGTATGTTTTTTTTTTTGGTGTCTTCTTCAGCTATCTAATCTTATTTCTTCATTTTGATGTGCATGATGCCATCGCCAAAACAAATTCCTGGTAAATGCATACTTGGTGAAAAATGTCTGATTCTGATATTTTAAGCATTAAATTGTAAAACAAACTTTTGTAACTGTATTTCTTATATTAGTCCCATATTTTTTCTCTTTAATACTTTGATCATAGAGATTTGTATCAGGCTTAAAACAGACTTAGTGTATTTGTGAGTCTGTGTTCGTGTCTGACAGTTTTGTATCTGTTTTCAAATGGGTTGATATTTTTTCTTGCATATTGTTTTCTTTTTTTGTAACATTTTCTTGTATTTCATTTAACATACTCTTGTTACTTGCGGCTCTATGCATTTTGACGTAAAGCACATTGAGTTTAGTGTAATCAAATCTGCTAGATAAACATATTTGCATTGCACTGATAAAAAAAAAAGACTGCACAAATTACATTTTACAAAAAACAAAGTTGAATAATCTGTGTTATGAAGGGTTTCCATTAGTTTAATTCCTCTCTTTTACAGCATGAATTGTCTAAAAGACCATCAATTTTAATTTCTGAGAGTTTGACAACCACTTCTTCAGTACCAGCCTTCTGAACAAACAGCCTGTGAGATGCAGCAGTGCTGCTCTGCCTCTCTGGAGCACTGTGACTTCAGCTGTACAGTCAGCCATTTTCTGTCTGACATGAGGATGCTTCACTGAGGCTGCAATGCTTATGAAAGGAAGGCTTTTGTAACCAGTATTGCCTAATAGAACACTCATACATGGAGAAAAACACATGTATGTGGTAAACAACAGTGACACTATCATTCAGTTCTCATTTCATTTCATAATTTCTCAGCAGAACTCACATGTCTGAGTGCCGAACCAATGAGTAGTCACAACAAAATGGCCGACCTGCATCTAGAAGGATAACTTGTACATATATGTTTAAATAAACATCTGGGGGGGTCACTTTAAAATGCAGAATCTCTGATTTTACCTGCATTTGTAGCTTTTATCATTAGGCTACGTTTGAGACGACTGAACTGACTCAACCTTAGTTTCTAAGGTTTCTTTCAGGAAGATTGTGATGAACATTGTTTTTGGTGCATTAGAAAATGATGACAATGAAACAAATGAGATCACTAGTCTTTAAAACTGCCTCTTCTCATAATAATTGTGAAATACAATTTTAAATAGGTATTATAGGTAGAGTTATAATTTTTCCTTTCTTTGTTTTCATGTGTCCTGAAGAGAGATTTGAATTCTGAAACTTAAAGTTGTAACATTTTAGAAAAGCTATCCTTTTTTTTAATTTAAATTCTTTTTACATACACTGACAATTGTTAAAATACTCACAATCAGGCAAGTTTTCAATGCTTTTGTTGAGCAGGTAAGGACTCAGCCAGTTAAAGTGATCTCTGTTAAAGGTTTGATTTTAATAAACAAACTTTAAAGCACATCCAAAAATGTCATCAGTGTAGGTTTCAAAAGGTTTTTGTGACTTATGGAGATGTATCTGCTGTTGTTGAATGACTGAATAAACATCGAGGTTAGACTGGGACGCTGGAGGAAACTGATATTTGACATTCGTTGACATCAAAACAATCACATTTAAAGGGAAATCTAAGCAATCAGCAGCTTTAACCCACAAATACTAACATTAGTACCAGCCTTTTAAAACATCCAAGAAATTGAAGTTAAAACAGATCCTACTGGAAGAGTTAAACTTTATGTTGTTAAGGTTTCTCTTTAGTCCAAAGACTAAATTAAAAGTTGTTTAAAAAAAAAAAACGACCCTTTTTTTGCTCAAATTTCCACAATCAGACAAATTTGAATCATTTAATCTGAAACACTCACAGTCAGCACTCACTCTGAGAATGTATCCAGGAAAATACCCTTTTTTCTACAAGTAAAGTATTTGCAAAGCTTTAGCTAAAGTTAAAGAAAAAGCATAAAGAATAAGGACATCATTAAACCTAATATCAGTAATGAACATTAAAACAATCTACTTGAAGAGAACTATATGAAGTGGTGAGACAATTAGAAAAGATGGTTTGGGATGATCTTAATGAGAAATTATTCTCATCCAATAAAGAATCATGTGAACTTTAACAGTGAACTTTTGACTTCCCATGAATAAAGAGCGTTTCGATGATGTCAGGTTTGTCCAAAAAAAAGCTCCATAATGTGACAGACAGACAAACGTTTACAGAACCACACACACTCATCCAAAAGTTTATAAGTGCATAAATGCATGAACCCTTACAGACATCGATACCCCGGCTCTCTCTCCCTCTCTGTATCATTTAGAAACAAACACACAGACACAGACACAGACACAGACACAGACACAGACACAGACACACACACACACACACACACACACACACAAACACTATAGTCCATTAAAATTGTTTACCGTACCAATTTAGATTTGGAGAAAAAAAAAAAAAGAGTGCTGAGTGTACAGCTGCAGGTCATGCAGACCCAGGTCATGCAGACACAGTTTGAGTTGGTGTGAGTTTGTTGAGCAAAAAGTGTATCAAAAGTTTATTTTTTTAATTGTAATCATATCACTGTATATACTGGTTGAGTGCTTCCACTCGTATGCAGATAATATAGATTTTAAGGTGTGTTTGGTTACACAGTTTTTTCCTTTTTCTCTCTGCATGCATCTGACTCCTATATCAAGCTGCAAATGAAAGCAAACACATTCAATGATTTTAAACTGCTGCTGTACATCACCAACATAACAGCAGCTGTAAGATTGGAGTGTCAAAGTTAGTGCAGCGCTGCCCTGATCACAACAATTTTATTGTGGATCACAGATGAGCAAACGTGGTGATATTGATACATTGATATTTCCTTTATACATTTACATTGAAACCAGTAATTGAATAGGTTTGAAATAGATAATGTTCTCTCTGTAATCTAGAACAGCTTATTCTCTGATCATCACCATTTTCTTTGGCACCACTCTAACAAGACAATAAAAGGACCTAAAACACAATAACAGGCCAGAAAAAGGTTGAAACAATCTGATACGAAGAGTTCAGCAAACTTTATTTTCAAATTGAACTGCTTCTGGAGTTAACATGTGCACGACTTTGAAAATGTGTCTTAAAAAAGTAAAAATGTCCACAAACTTTCAGTACCTTTAGGTGTGTCTCAATTAGTTGAAACACACAAATTAATAGTCACAATTTAACCCCCAGTGTCCTTTTGTTGAGTTTAGTTACACTGTTTTGGATGTGTGTGTGTGTGTGTGTGTGTGTGTGTGTGTGTGTTATTGCATCTGACTGATATCCAAATTGCAAATTAAAGCAGAATAATCTTACATTTCTGTTGAAGATCCTCAATATTACACACGTTTTGACTGTAAGAGTTAAAGCAGCTCTGCCCTGATCATGATCCTGTTACTGTGGAAAGATTTTAAAAGAACCAATGTGCTGTGGGGAAAAGAAAACCGACTTGATACAAGTTTATTTGATCACTCACTACAATTAATACGTATCAAAATAAAATTAAGAGTTTAGATTGGATGACACATTGGGAATTATACTGCCTATACTTTGGTTTTCCACTGAGCTTGACATAGTTTGATCAATTTAGTCCACACAGACACACACACACACACACACACACACACACACTGAACTGTAATTGTCAAGAATCTAAAACCTTACAGAGTTGACGTGGTTACAGGAATCAAACAAAATTATATTTAAATTTGAAAATATGTTGTTATATGTTGAAAAGGTAGAAACTCTGCAGACATTATTATTTGGGCATAAGTCAATTAACTGTACAATACAAACTAGCAAAGCTGCAATGTGTCAGTGATAGTAAAAATATGATTTAATCAACACAGTCTGGTTAAAATTACTTCATATCTTTCACTCCCTAACATTTGTCATATTTGTGCATCTGGTTTTGGGATGCCACACACTGTACAAGTCAGTTTTAAAATCAGTTGCTGGTTTACAGACTCTTCTGGTTGAGAAACATTTTTGCTAATAAAGCTGTTTTAGAACTGATTGTGTGAACCCAAAAAGCACACCATTATTTAGCTGGAAAACATCATTCTGTAGTTACTAGAATTTCCTAAAATATCTGAATGCTGTTCATATGTTTGCTCTTTTCCTTTCTCACTCTAACTCTGATGTCCTGTTTTCTACTGATGTTGTGAAGTGAAAATATGGAAATATTAATGAAAATGAGTAAGACAACAGGAGCAAAATGTATTAATTGTGTGTCCTCATCTAGGTTTTGGTCATGGTACACACACAATTGATTCTTAGAAATTGTTGTGCATTTGATTTTTGTTTTACTTTTATCTTTACTTTTCCCAGATTGTCTGACAATAGCTGACCATTTTCAGTGATACAGGAAAGCCATTGAGGTAACTAAAGTGGATTACTGGCCATTTAAAATCTTCTTTCTCTCTCTTAACACACACACACACTTCAAAAAAAAACTCTCTTTAAGGTTCCTTCATAGACACCTGACACTTTATGACTTTGTGTACTGTGCTTTGCTGTCTTATCTTTCACTAATGTTCAATTTTAGTGTCTTCTTAGCAAAATATGAGCTGTAAAAATGCAAAAACCTTAACCATAAAGATAGGTTGATAAGTATGTTCGAGGCCACTCAGATCTTACCTCTCATCTGGACACTGATAGCCGGACAGCCAGAGAACACTGTACAGAGAAACTAAGAGGACGAAGAAGCAAGAAAATAAACCTGATGATGATGATGAAGTACAGTGAGAGGTGAAGGAAAGGGTTTGGAAAAAAACTTTAGCAGAGAAGATCTGAAGGAGGGAGGAGAGACGTATCAGCAGCAATACTGACCTGTCTAATCATGTTGTCTGAAATTTCAACATCTGGCAACAAAATGGAGTCAGATTTACGTCTGGCTGCCACGTGCGGAACAACTGACTACTGACAACTGAGACAAAACATAAATGCATTTTAATTGAAATTTTTTCAACATGCTAAAATGTTTAGTTAGCACATAATAAATGTCAGAAGAGGTCATTGCTTTCAGGAGATGAACAACATCCATACTGCAAAACAGCTCAGACTGAGCACAAAACAGTCAAGTGGATGTTTAAAAGGTTTTAGAGGTTAATTGTGTGACTTTTTATGTTTTCATGTTTTTTTTTTCTTTTCTAATGCAGTCATTCTGCTGCCTCTTGTATCTTTCTCTCCACACATCTCATATGTTTTTGTGTGATTCATGCTTTTAGTTTTTGTTTTTTTAGTTTCAGGCTCGGATCAAATCTCTTTGCTTTCAATTTCAATTGTTTTACAATTGTGGAAATCAGACTGTGAATTATTTTAAACGTATTACTTTAGAGGTCACAACAACACTACTGTTTGCATGTGGTTACAGAAACACAAGAAAAACACACTGAAAGACACACTGACTTTGGGTTTTTCAAACATGATTTTTAGCACCCTAAAACAAAATTCCGCTCATGTCCATTATATTGGGGTGTTGGCGCAAGTTTTAGAGGCAGATATCTTATAAACTCAACATATAAAACCAAATCTATGTACATGGCTAGATTTCCTCGTTTTTTGTGTGTTGTTTTTTAACTGCTAAGTGCTTTAAAGTAAAAAAAAGTATAAAACATCCCAGTTTAGGTATTTTTCAAAATCATAACTACAAGGTCATTTCATACAGAAATGAAAAAGTTTCA
>NC_050179.1:18906139-18943639 GCF_008315115.2 Sander lucioperca
CAAGTTTGGCTCTACAATTTCCTCTAAATATTCCTCTAAATGTATACACTATCTCAATTTAACAATTAGGTAGTTTAGTCACCTGCTACATCAGCCCTCTGGGTGAACACAAAACTTCCTATTTGACATGTGTTAAATGTGAAAATACCACATTTGGTTAATTTAACTTGTGATGACCCATTATTGTTCTGGAAGTATCCATGTATTAACTGACTAAAGTCCTTCTGGGGTGTGACGCAGTCAGCGACCCGTGGCTTGTTATTGTTGCCAGCTTGCTACGTCAGCACAGCACTTTATATCTAACCTTGATTGAGTCCTCACCATCGAGTACATGGTGATCCTTGTAGCTCCATTTGTGTATTGTGTTTTTATGTAGATATTTTTTATGTGATATATGTTTTTATGTAGCCTTTTAATTGCAGATTTTGCACACAAACCAAAGACACATTTCTGTCTTTTTGCGCACAAAAAAGTAGATAAAGGGGGAAGTGTAGATGTACCTTAATCCTACAGCATGAAGCGAGGAGGTTGAGGGGGAAAAGCAGATGCACAAGTTGGAGAGAAAGGACGAGAAGAGGGTGAAGAAGAAGAGGGAAAAGATAGAGAAGGTGCACAAAGTGGAAAGAAGGAATAGGAGACACTAAAGAAGGAGGAGGAGGTGGAGGAGGAGGAGGAAGAAGAAGAGAAGAACTCATCAGCCGGGTTTCAGTCAGTCAGGATTTCCCCTCTGTCAAGCCTCACCTCGGGCCCCTGAGAGAGACGGAGTGAATGAGAGAGGAGGATAAAGATGGAGTGAGGGGGAGAGATAGATGAGAGAGAGAGAGAGAGAGAGAGAGAGAGAGAGAGAGAGAGAGAGAGAGAGAGAGAGAGAGAGAGAGAGAGAGGAATCCCAAGTGAGACAGGAGAAGAAACAAGAGCTGAAGGGAAAAAATGCACAACAAATTAGGGGGGGGGGGTCATAAAGAAAACAATAAATATGTTTTTATTTTTTTATTTTTTATTCCAAGCAGGGAAGATGGTAAATAAATAAAGACAAATGGATCGGAAGAGAGTTGCAGTTAGAATTAATGAATGTTACCAGATGAGATGATATATCTTCTTCATACACCACTTCAGCTCTTTGCATGTTGCATGTTTCTGCAATAGCCATTTAATGTATTTGCATTCTGTAAAGACTTCTCAAATAAGTAGTTTTTTTTGGTAGTGGCGGAGTCCACCATTCCCGCACTGGATTCCGATTACCTATACACAAGTGACAAGTTTACTTTTTACCGCGTGGCAGAGCTGTACTTACTTTATGCTTTCATTTTACTTACTTTACTTTGTTACTGCAAAAGGAATATTTCTTTCTTTTTTGGGGGGGAGCAGGCACACAGTGAGCTGTTAGATGAAGAGCTCCTTCACACCTCCAACTCCTCAGCAAGGCAACCAACTTGACCGTGCCTTGCTGTTGTGTGGAAAACTCATCATATTGCTGTTGCATTTATTTTTGACAGACTTCTTTTTTAAAACAACGTGAAGTGGTTTGGTTGCACTGTAAACTGATACAACAGTTGCTCTTGTTTCTGACAAAGGAGCTGCTTAAAGAGTGCTGTAGTATTAAACTAGGCTTGTTGTTACCATGGTTACCACTGGTGTCACCAAATCAACCAGGACTAAAATCGTTTTTATTCCACCATTATCAATAATTTTCTAAATATTTACAAAGTTTCTAAACAACCTGAGCCTTATTCTATACTCTCAGGAGCGCAATATGCCTATTTTCATAACTGCTTTTACATTTGATAACACTTATTTACGATACATTTTATGCTTATGTTTTTTGAAACCTCTCAATTTACCATCTGGTTAAACTTGCAGATTTGAGTTCAGCTCTCTGAGGTCTGGGTCTGAGGTCTAGCAGGAGCTAGTCTTCTAATGTCTTGTCTTCTCAGACTTCTAGTTTGTTCCTTACTTGAAGTCACGTGTTAATTCATGTAATTCAGTTCCGTTTTTTGCATGTTGGGCCATGACAACTTAAAAATACCTTTGAATCATTACTACAGAAATACAACGTATTCATCAGCAAATATTATCCATTATCCATGTAGTCTCGCATTTCCAGACCTTCCTCCACAGCGCTGCGTAGCAATCCCGGAAGTGGAACGTCGTGGATATAGACTAATATCCATGTAAGAAAACTCCAGAGTCTGACACATGCTGAAACAGTAAATAAAAGTCTTCAAACAGCAAGCAAGAACGTCTACTGTATTTTTCTTTACATCATCAGGCTCAGTGACCTGCAGACAATGTAGGGACGGACTGCAGACACAGACACACACACACACACACACACACACACACACACACACACACACACACACACACACACATACACTTAGAAATGTGAACTTTGATGTGTACTAACCAAAAAGTCTATTTGACCTGTACGACTGATGGACAAAAACAGTATCAAAGAGTGCGTGGATGAACGGAAGTATGTTCTGCATCACGCGTGTGCCTGTGTGAGTGAGAGAGAGAGAGAGAGAGAGAGAGAGAGAGAGAGTGTGAGTGTGTGTGTGTGTGTGTGTGTGTGTGTGTGTGTGTGTGTGTGTGTGTGTGTGATCTTGTGTGTCATCTTGTGTGCAGGCCTACAGTTCGGGCGTATAAAACGTTGCTCAGCTAAAAATAAATAAAGGGCTCGGGAGAGGAGCGAAAAGCATTGTGCTCTGTGAGTCACGACCAGGAGTGGTGGTGACGATATACTCCGCACCACAGACAGACAGACAGACACACACACACACACACACACACACACACACACACACACACCTTTTCCTCCCCACTCAAATACTGACAGAGAGAGTACCGGTTCTCAACACCAAGAGATCAAGACCTCCAGAAACTCCAAAAGACTTACCTCAACTCTGACACACACACACAGAAGATTTTCAAAATAAGAATTTACAGAAAAGCATTCCTTCCTGTTTTCTCAAAGAGGTAACAATTAAAGTAAATCGTCTCGCACTTTCATGCTACTTAACATGATTTACAACATCATTTTTACATTATACAGATATACACCAGGCAAAAAAAAATTGTGTGTTATACACATTTTGGTGGGTTTACTCTCCACGACATCGCTGTGTTCTTCCTGTTTCAAGACACAGACTTGACTCATGCCCAAAATGAATAGAAAATACAAATTATATTACTCCTACAAAAGGATGAGTCATATTCAAAGCATCCGTCTACTGCAATACAATATATGCTTTCATACTAAACCATATTCATTTGTTTTTTACTCTGTTTTTAATTCAACCTGTCTCTATTGCCAATTGAAAAAACACTGTTTTGCTGCTTGCTGATATCCAGCAAATGCATGCTTTTACATTAACAGACAGGTAAGTCTTTCCTGGGACAAGTATCACAACATTACAGGAAAAGGGACAAACCGCAAAAACACAGATTATGTTTTGTGGACAAGACTAGGTGTGAAGACTTTAATTGATAGTTTAGGTCTGGACAAGTGAAACTGTTTAAAGGGGTGATAGAATGCAAAACCGAGTTTACCTTGTCATATTTGAATTACGACAGTTCGGTGGGTAGAATAGGACATACATAGTACCTCAAAGTCCCATTAACATCCTTTTCCTATGCAAATCTCACAATTTGAAACTGCTGCTGAAAATGGGCGAATCTCAACAAAGCGCATAGTTGACGTCAACTCGGTGGCTCTACCTTATTTGGCTTTAGTCTCTACCTTTGTCACGCCCCAAAATGTCTTCTGAATAGGTCGCGCAGATCTCAGAAATTTTATACATTGTTCGTCTGCTATTTCATTACTAAATTCACTTCTGAGACTTTTTTGCAAGAAATCAAATAAATAGCTCAAATATGGGCCGTTTTACGAAACTTGATGGCTAATTGCAAATTTGGTAAGACGGTGTTGGACTTCAGGAGCTCCACACAGTCTGACGAGACAGCGGCAGCCGTCTTACCAAATTTGCAATTAGCCATCAATTTTCGTAAAACACTATAGCTCACTAGCATGTTTGTATAACGTACTGAGGAGAGCAGCAGCTACACGGGGTTTGAAGATGACGTAACACTAAGAGCGACTACGGTAGCGAGTAGTATGTAAGGCCGAAATTCCGCATAGGGAGGTCGGTTGTAGTGGTGGAGGGGTCAAACACAGGACTTTCACACAGGAGACCGGGGTTCGTGTCCTGCTTGTCTTGTTTCCTAAAGTCGCTTTCTTCTTTTCCTAAACCCAACCGTCCCATTCTTCCCGCGTGTCACGGAAACGTAAGCCCACCCACGACCTTTTCCTAAACCCAACCGCCCCGTTCTTCCCGCGTGTCACAGAAACGTAAGCCCACCCACGACAGGGATGCCAATAGTCCCGACCAAGCGTGTTTAGATAAAGCGCGTTATATGGCGCTAAAGGAGACTTTTAGCGTCAATAACAATGACAGAGGCACCTGAACAAGCATCCGTATTTTACGAGATGGGAGTGTGAATCTGCTGTTTCAGTCCAACAGCTTAGTGAGGGAGCCAATCAGGAGTAAGTCCAGATGTAATGCGTTCACAACTGTTACAGCCACAACCCACGGAGCCAACCTCAAAAAAGTCATGCCAACAAATCCCAATCAAACACCTCAAGTAATTTTCGTAAAACGGCCCATATTTGAGCTTTACATAGTTGATTTCTCGCATAAAAAAGTCTCAGAAGTGAATTTAGTAATGAAATAGCAGACGAACAATGTATAACATTGCAGTGTCTGAAATATGAGACCTGCTGTCTCGTCTCCACTGTGTGTGTATGTGCTTCACTCAACCAATCAGCGCGCAGCTCATCTAAATATTCATGAGCATACCATATTTGGAAGAAAAGCTCTCGTTCCAAATAGGGCCATTCCATAGGGTAGCATTAGGGCCCATATAATAGCACCCGGTCCATTTTCAGCCCAACCAATGTTACATACCCTATTAGGAGACCTTAAGGAACAGTGTGAAATACCCTATATAATCATTCTATCACCCCTTTAAGGTTTAGCAACTTGGTTAAGCATTTGATAGTCTATATCGATGACGTTCCACTTCCGGGATTGTTCAGGTGCCGCCTGAAATTCCGCCGGATGGCTCTCTCGCTTTCTTTGTGTTGGCATTCTAAACTCCGGTGGATTTATGAGGACTATGGTTAACTGCTCCTCAGATCTCTGCAGGGTAAATCCAGACAGCTAGCTAGACTATCTGTCCAATCTGAGTTTTCTGTTGCACGACTAAAACAACTTTTTAACGTACACATGTTCCACCAAAACAAGTTCCTTCCCGAGGCACCACCCAAGAAGATTGTGATTGGTTTAAAGAAATGCCAATAAACCAGAGCACATTTTTCTCCCATCCCGGATTGCTGTGTGGACTCGCTAGACCCTCCTCCACAGCGGTGTGAAATAAGGTCTGGCAATGCGAGACTAAGGGTTTGATAATCTTCAGAACAGTGTAAACGTTTTGGTAAGTAAATAGAATCTAGACCCTCTATGCTCTTTACTTACTTTCTATTAAAGTGTAACAGAGTTTTTAAAAGTATGGGACATTTGTGTCTTTTTTTAAAACATTTTGGGAGAACAAGCAGGTGATTTTGTTTTACTCCTTGGAGGAAAAAAAAGAAAACTCATCAGTTACCTCGACTGACTAAAATCTCTATTCGCCTCAGGCTTGGTTAATGTCAGACTCATGAAAAAATGTCAACCCAAATTCAACCGTCCACTACAGAGCTTGTCCTCCTCCAGTTTTCAGAGTAGTCATTCTCTGATTTAATAGGGAAATACCACTTGCATGAGGAACTCATTTATTACTCAGTTTTTCCTGTGCTCTTGGACAGATCAATCTATATTTGTCAGCATGCACATCTCAAGCCAGAAACTAGAATGAAATCACCAGCGTAATCTGGGCTTTTAGCTCTTTCTTTTTTTTAAACATTTTCCATCCTTAAAATGTAATTTATACTAATTTCTGCACGTGTATGAACATTCGTTTTGTGAAACCAGTTGAGATGATTCTTCATCTTCTTCAATTTATGTTTTTTCTCACCAAAATGAAACTTAAAACTTCAACAAACTTAAGAAAGATGTCTCACTATAGTCTGAGAATTAAATAGAGATGAGTGCTTCATTTCACACAATCACGGGTTAAAATTTCAATCAAACACTTAACACAAATTTCACCTTTGGTATATTTGTACCCATCAAGATCTGTCAAATTCAACACAGTACTGACTACAAAGCAAATAAACTGTTTAGAACAGTTTCTCTTCTCAAAGGTGCAATTTTATTCAGTTTTCCCCTGATTTTATCAGACGGAGATTTAGACTAAAAAAGAATGCTCTTTCTGTTCTTGCAAATAAAATGAAATACAAACAGAATTCAATTAGTTAAACTGAAAGCATTTCAAGACTGTTCAAGTGCTGACAGGCCAACATCAGCACCCAACCCCATTCAAAGGACATTAACCTGAGTGGCCTCAAACTCGTAAAATATGGACATTTGGACAGTGGCTGTCAGCGTCTGAAGCGACAAAAAAAGCACCCTTCAGCATGTTTGTATAACGTACTGAGGAGAGCAGCAGCTACACCGGGTTTGAAGATGACGTAACACTAAGAGCGACTACGGTAGCGAGTAGTATGTAAGGCCGAAATTCCGCATAGGGAGGTCGGTTGTAGTGGTGGAGGGGTCAAACACAGGACTTTCACACAGGAGACCGGGGTTCGTGTCCTGCGTGTCTTGTTTCCTAAAGTCGCTTTCTTCTTTTCCTAAACCCAACCGTCCCATTCTTCCCGCGTGTCACGGAAACGTAAGCCCACCCACGACCTTTTCCTAAACCCAACCGCCCCGTTCTTCCCACGTGTCACAGAAACGTAAGCCCACCCACGACCTTTTCTTTAACATAACTGCGTCAAAAGGGACGCCAATAGTCCCGACCAAGCGCGTTTAGATAAAGCGAGTTATATGGCGCTAAAGGAGACTTTTAGCGTCAATAACAATGACAGAGGCACCTGAACAAGCATCCGTATTTTACGAGATGGGAGTGTGAATCTGCTGTTTCAGTCCAACAGCTTAGTGAGGGAGCCAATCAGGAGTAAGTCCAGATGTAATGCGTTCACAACTGTTACAGCCACAACCCACGGAGCCAACCTCAAAAAAGTCATGCCAACAAATCCCAATCAAACACCTCAAGTTACCTCATGCATTTCTGTTAGAATTTGATCTTGAACTCACTGCACTGGATGACCAACTGACCATTGCCATGCACGTATGAATCTAGTCAGTAGTTTATGTTCTTAAAAGGTCTCATATTATGCTAATTTTCAGGTTCATACTTGTATTTGGGGTTTCTACTGAAACAGGTTTACATGCTTTATTGTTAAAAAAAACACGTTATTTTTCTCAAACTGTCTTTCTGAAATATACCTGTATTTATCCTCTGCCTTAAAAGCTTCGTTTTAGCGCCTGTCTCTTTAAGTCCCTGTCCCGAAAAGCCCAGTCTGCTCTGATTGGTCAGCGTTTCCGAGTCTTCCACATCTGCACTCTCGGAGTCTCTGCACCATCACTGCAGCCAGGGAATGACACTAACTGCACCGTAGCAACGCTTTCTGACTATATATAGAATAGTTGTGACATCAGAACCGTACGGAAGTCCTGACGGCTCGTTTAAAGGCCCCGTTTTTGTTGTTGTTTTTTAAAGATTATTTTTTGGGGTTTTTCCCTTTATTTGATAGCGACAATGGATAGACGGTGGGAGAGAGATGGGGGGTGACACGCAGCAAAGGGCCGCAGGTCGGACTCGAACCCGCGCCGCTGCAAAGGACGCTCTTACTGGTTGAGCTAGAGGTCGCCCCAAAGGCACCGTTTTTGAATACGGGCTGTGTGCATTTCTCTGTGGAATGAGCGTATTGATACTTTCACAGTATTTATATAGCACCTCAACCTGCTTTCTAATCACAAAAGACATTGACATCTCACTTTTTACAATATGGGACCTTTAAGACAAAAACAATGGGGGAAAGACAAACTCAAGACGAACTAGGTAACCATTTTCATTCAATTGTGAATCTATTTTAACCGAAAACAGGAAATGAAAAGGTGGAGGAAGGAATAACCACACTAAATGGCTGAAATCCCTCATTAGCAGTCAGAGCTCTCTCTCTTGCTAACTGCCTCAAACATCAAGTCAACATACTGAATTGGTAGAAAGGCTGCAACTACTGCCAGTGCTGCCCGACTAAAGACCCTTAACAACATTGAATGGAATTAATTTATGAATTAAATAGTTTTAATATTTTCTATTTTAACAAATTAAGTTCCTACTATATGGACCCTTTGAGTGGTCTACGAGGAATTTATAGTTTTTTTAAAGGGGTGATAAAATGCAAAACCGATTTTACCTTGTCATAGTTGAATAACGACAGTTCGGTGGGTAAATAGGACATACATAGAAGCTCAAAATCCCATTGATACCCCTATCCTCTGCAAATCTCACATTTTGAAACTGCCGCTGAAAACAGGCGAATCTCAACAAAGCTGGAAGCTGACGTCAGCTTCCCAAATCCTAGTCTTTGTCACGCCCCAACATTTGCATAGGCTACACCACTGACCTGAGGTCAGCTTAGTCTTCTGAATCTAGCTAGGTCATGCAGATCTCCAGAGGTCCGCTATTTAATTACTAAATTCACTTCTGAGACTTTTTTATGCGAGAAATCAACAATGTAGAGGTCAAATATGGGCCGTTTTACAAAAATTGATGGCTAATTGCAAATTTTGTCCGACTGTGTGTCGCAGTTCAGCAAGAGCTCAGCAGGCTACGTGACAGCGGCCGGTGCTGCCTCGCCGCCCGGCGTGTCCTACTTCATAGACTCACTGTGAGCTAGCTGGATCTCCTTCACGAAGGAAAGCCCGCGGCGCTCCATACCCGCGCAAAGTCACCGGTTCTGGGTTACTGGACTACAAAATGCAGAGGCCCTGATGGAGCTCCAGGACCTGCAGCTAGCCGCGATTCATAGGATTGAAGGGACAGTAGCAGGTAATGAAATCCCTAATGTTCACAAAAATGCATTTAATTGAAATCTGACACCATAGTTAGCTTTATAAGACCTTGGGGTAGATGTTATATAAGTGGCGTGACGAAATTCAAACTGTAAATATACTTTAATTATGCCGAAAGTGAAGCTAACTAGCCGCGATCTGTAAACATAGGATTGAAGGGACAGTAGCAGCTAACGAAATCCCCAATGTTCACAAAAATGCATTAAATTGAAATCGGACACCATAGTTAGCTTTATAAGACCTTGGGGTATATGTTATATAAGTGGCGTGACGAAATTCAAACTAAATATACTCTAATTATGCCGGCAGCTGGCAGCCGGCCAGCTCCGCGGAGCCCCGAGCCCCGGTAGTCCAGTAACCGAGAATGGGTGATTTTCACTGGATATGGAGGTTGCCGCTTTCTCCTCAGACTGTGTGGAGCTCCTAAAGTCCGACACGTCTTACCAAATTTGCAATTAGCCATCAATTTTCGTAAAACGGCCCATATTTGAGCTTTATATAGTTGATTTCTCGCATAAAAAAGTCTCTAATTAAAAGTGAATTTAATAACGAAATAGCCCGACAAACAACGTATAACTTTGCAGTGTCTGAAATATGAGACCTGCTGTCTCGTCTCCAATGTGTTTCTATGGGGTTCGCTCAAGCCAATCAGCGCGCAGCTCATCTAAATATTCATAAGCATACCATATTTGGAAGAAAAGCTCTTGTTCCAAATAGAGCCATATTCACAGGGTAGTTAGGGGCCCATAAAATAGCATTCGGGCAATTTTTAGCCCAACCAATGTTACATACCCTATTAGGAGACCTTAAGGAACAGTGTGAAATACCCTATATAATCATTCTATCACCCCTTTAAGTATGCATCAAATGTCATTGGCCCCAATAGTAAGATATAATGCAATAAATTAAGACACCACCTCCGACCCTGACTCTAAAAATGTCCCTGCAGTTGGCATCAACACCTCTCTGACACAGTCAACAAGAAAAAAATTATTCAACAAAGAAAGCATTTATTGCACCAACACTGTATTAAGTTCATCACATTGCACAGGTGTTGCTTTTATTGTGTTCAACCCCTGCACATTATAAGAATATTGTAATACCACATAATCTTAATAGAGAATGAATATGGTGTTAATATGAGATTAAATATACAAGTTCCAATCCTGTCTGCAAGAAATTACGTTTCTACATTACAAAATTGTTTTCCCAATTTTGTTGTCATAGTAAACTCAAGTCACTGTAGACCTTTAAACCAAGACCATGATCTTTCCCTAACTTTATAAGTGTTGTGAGCGCCTAGACATAACCAAAAAAAACGTTAATATAACTGCAATTGTTACAATCCGATATTGTATTGCAAGATTGAATGTTTTGGCAGGGAAAAAATGAAATACGTTGTCAGTGAACACTTTCTACTGATGTGTTTACAACATTTTAGAGACTAGCCAGATACGTTAAGTTAAAAAAGTAATCAGCCTATATCCATCCATCATATCTGCATCAATGCTAAAGAATTTAACTGTTTAATGTCACACGGTACAACTACTTTTGTATTTCTTTTAAAGCTACACGCTCATGCATCTCAACGGTCAAGTTTTGAAAGTGAGTATAAAACTCAAATTAAAAGAACAATCCTTATGACGGGGGCTGGGGATGGATGGGTAGGAGGAAGAATAGCTCAGAGCAGCTCAATTTAAAAAACGGAAGAAATTAGCGTGAACTACTTCATTTTGACCATTTCATCGTGCGCTGTTGAGCGGTAGTTAAAGACCAAAGAAGGACTGATCCTTAGTTAGCTGCTACTTATTAACAAATGATTACCTAACCATTAATTACCATTACTGAAGCACTGTGCGTACCTGCAAATTAAAGAGATGCATCATACTGAGTGGTTAATCATTAACGATTGATAAGTTAAGCATTCACAACCATTAGTTAAGCATTGTGCATACCTGGAGATAAAGTGATACATCATACTAATCATTCGTTAATGATTAACCACTCAGTATGATGCATCACTTTATTTGCAGGTACGCACAATGCTTTAGTAATGGTAAATAATGGTTAGGTAATCATTCGTTAATAAGTAGCAGCTAACTAAGGATCAGTCCTTCTTTGGTCTTTAACTAACGCTCAACAATGCACTACACCCAGGGTGGCAGGATTAAAGCATGCCCTGCAGCAGCATACAATTGCTTTTAAGCCTTCAACAGTGACAATGCTACAGAATATACTGTGTTTGTCAATGTAAATGTTTTGTAAATATCATTATTAAAATATATTGAGAATCATCCTGTATCACGTCTATTCTTTTTATTACTATGAATCCCATGAACAGAGTAACTGATTTCCTAATGATTTATTAATACAGTAACACACACACCCAGTCCCAGTCATTCAGTAACTAATCATTAACTAATCAGTAGTTCCTCATTCGTTCCTCATTCATTTAACAGTAACTACCAGTCTGTTTAACAGTAACTAATCATTAGTGCTTGGCTGACTGCAGATGTAAACATAGCCACACTTTTACGTTTCTCAGCTAAAAACAAATGGATGCTGCTCTCGATGGGATAATGTGCAAAGATACATGCATAAATAAATATTGCCTATTTTTGATGACAAGTTATAATGCAGCACACACTGTGTGTTGTGTTGATATAACCCAGATTTGCCTTTTTGTAGCCTACGTCTTCAAAGCTCCTTGGTCTCAGGTTTAACCATGACGTCATCTCCCCAAATATAGCTTTGCATTGCTTGTATTAAACAAGACAACAAGATTGTCAATGGATATTTAGGAACATGCTGTGATTTGTCATACGCAGGAGGGGTGACATCAGGACAGAAGTACTCTCTTTACACTTATAGGTAAAATATACTTCATGATACCCATCAAAGCTGCAATTTACAGTCATCATTTATAGAGTATATTTAGAGCTGTAGAGCACGTAAATAATCAAACGTCATGAGTCACTATGGCTACTTATGGATTATTATGGGTATATCTTCTAAGCACTGTGTTACTGTATTTTGACCTGGAATCAGTCTATTTGCAGTGTTTAAAATGTACGAGTTAAAACAGCTAAACTAAGTATATTTTTCACAACACTAAGTGATGATTTCATGATTGTTAAATGATGTCACAGTGTTACTATAACAACAATAGCTTGAACAGTAGGATAGAAAATACACACCAAACAATTCCCACTATTTGATGGTTGACCATTTTGCATCCCCGGTTTAATAATTGTGATTTGGTATATCATTATTCTAAGAGAAAAAAACAACAAAAGCATGATGTTTAAGGGTGTACAAGTGATTCAAGTCAGGGGGAGTAAACAATCACCACAGCAGTATAAAACACTAAACTTGTAGTAAATAATTTCTACAAAAAACCCCAAAGAGCTCACGGACAAAATAATGTTAGTGTTTTCAGAAATACAGAACACACACAAGCTAGTTTTCATGAGAAATTGATTTTTTACACCATTTTTTTTCCCTTATTCATGATTGGTGCAAAAATCATGAGAGCTGTAAGGACTCAACTTTAGCTTTTTTAAGCTAAAGTTGAGTCCTGAGTTTTTTTAAAAGTACAGTTAAAGGGTTAGTTCACCTAAATTCTAAACAAACATCTCACGGACATCATGTGATATCTAGCCATGCAGGTTTTATCGGTTTTATTTGTGTGAGATTTGAGATCTGTCGCTGAGATTTTTACCCCCACACCACCCCTGCTCACAGCATTGGAAAATAACATTAATAAATGTAACAGCAACATATCTTTCTCAAGTCACGGTCCATGTTGAACACACTGGATAATAAACATCGCTGTCAACAATTTTTTATTGGAACTACTTTCTACTGAAGATATAGTTTTATTATTTATTTTTTTATATTTTTTTTTATTATATATTTTCTTGATAAATGAGGACACTGTTGATATAACTTTTCAATGCTACGAGCACCACAAACAAAATTCCATTGGTGGAGGCAAAAATATCAGAGATAGACATCTCAAAACCTGGACAAATAAAAACTGAATCCCTGCATGGCTACAGAATACCATTAGAGGTATATGAGAAAAAGAATATTTTTGGTAGTTTGGGTGAGCTGACCCTTTAAATGAATCTAAGACTACCTAACCCAAAATAATTTACCCCAACCTTATGATTATTTACTGAGCACAGAGAAACTATACCCAAACCTGATGTCATGGGATGTTATACTTACAGCAGGCTATATATTCAAAATACAAATGTGTAGCATGTTACAAAAAGCAATGCTACACTACTTCCAAAAAATACGTTTTTTTATAGGATATTAGCTGGTGTTTTTATTCACACTCTCTCTCTCACACACACACACACACACACACACACACACACACACACACACACACACACACACTAAAACATCTATATATAGCATCCATGTTGTTGCCCTTGTTGCAAGAGCAAATGATTGCCAGACCTACTGTGATTGCCACTTCCTGTCTTAGAAGCATGGGGCTTACAAGGAGCAACTGAATGGATCATCAAATGTGTCAGGGATGCAAAATAGCTGCCATGAAATGTCTCCAACTGTCTCCAGTTGGCCTGAATTGCTGCACCTGGTCACGGCGCATTTTCTCTCTGCTCATACTGGTAACTACAGCGTTATGCATTATAACCAGGGCAAGTAAATCTAACGTGAGGTCGAGGTGTTGCCTGAACTGTCGACGATATGATGACTCACAAGAGGTAACATAGCAGGTATTTGGGAGGGGAGATTACAGCTGCTGGTGCCAAAAACAAATTGTCTAAAGTGCAGACACAGTGGATGTTACAGTCAGTCATAGCTTACATGCACGCTCACACCTGCTCAAATATCATAAATACACCTTTATAGTTACTGAATAACTTTTTGTGACCACATCGTTGTATACCCAACTATGACAGTAAACACACAAACACAGCTGAATACCCCAGTGTGAACGGTGACTCAACAAACAAACGAATATCTTTGGAAGTTGGATGACTGATTCTAGACATAACAATTACAATATCAGATTAAATGGCAAGCTGTAGGCCTACGGGTTTCTGCCACGTTATCAGAAGATGTGATATATATTTATATATAATCCGTGAAAATGTTATGTAAAAGATACAGAACAACAGCAAAGCACGATTCAAAAGTCCGGATGACAAAACACGCAAAATGTCACCGAGGTCATTTCATATATCACAACAATCCTGATTAGAAATATTATGCTGATACGACAAGGCTTTTCGAAATACCGGGCACACTGTTAAATCACTAATACACACCCCAAGACCCTCCTGTAGCTATAGCTATTAATTAAAGGCTGTTATTATTCAGGTATAAAATGTACATGCTGCTACTTTAAGATGCGTTTGACAATATGCACTTAAAACATCATAAGAACAAAATGCATCCACGTTTGAGACAGTAATTCAACATATAGGCGACACAACACTTCTTGGCATGTATAATTTAAAGGCCTATAATGAATTGAAATATAAGAAGAAAAAGAAGAGAAAGAAATCCAGGACCAGATGCCCCTGCGCAGACACAACTCCTGCTCTTAAGCAGAGAGCAGTAATAACGAGCTTCACGCAAAATGCAATTAAAAGGGTGATTTAGGTTTGACGTCATCCTCATCCTCTAACACATCTCAGGCCGTGCAATTACCTTTCTCGGGATGAGGAAGAGGAGGAGGACAATAGGAGGAGGAAGGTCCGTCGGAGTCTCTCTTTCTCTCTTTTTCCGTCTGCGTTCATCGGTGAAAACATCCAAAACGTGGGTCCCCTTTTCTCCTCCGGCGCACAGCTGGAGGCTCCCACAGCAGCGGCAGGGTCCACCCGGCCACACAAGTCACCTAATTTCCATATTTGCTTTTGTCGTCATTGTTCTATCCTGCAAGACAGAAAGACAGGACACTTAACCGTTTATAAAGTTAAGCTGCGGCCGTGCGTGCAGGCCTACACGGACAGGAGATGTGACATGGAGATTTGGAGAGACATGGGAAAACTTTATCACCTGCCGCCGGTCGATATCAGACTGTAGCCACAGACACAGCCACAAACATTTCCGAAAAGTCTCAGTTTTTGCGCACCATAATTGATACAAATCCATACGGTAAGCTATACGGAGCAATTACGTCATCCTTAAGCGATGCATGGGCAAGTTTACCTTCAATCACATCCCTACCTAGAGAACTAGCCTCGTGTACCCTGCACAAAACGGCGGCCTTTGTTATTATGGTATTAATAAGACAACGAGAGAGAGAGAGAGACGTAAGTTGACTCCACAGGTCAGAGGTCAGCGGTTTCCCTTTATAGAGAATAACATTATCCGTCTGTTTGTGTATTTTTGCTTTGTCTTGTCAAAGTGTATTTAGCACGTGTCCTGCCCTAGCATATGTGTCAGGCAAGGATGCAACCGCATCTTCTTAGTGGTTTGCTCATGGGTTGGGTCAGTAAATTTTTCTAAGTTTCCTTTTCTGGTAACTCATACTTCGTCGCCAAAAGACCAGCCATCAAAACGATTTAAATTTCTTTAATTAGCCTACGTCACTTTCTGCTCTTTGACGTGCACTTTTTCCCATCCTGACAATATATTTTCTTGCCAAGCTTCAGGCCTGTAACTTGCAGGTCTTGCAGCATAAAAGATGCCTAATATTTCATAGTGCACGTAATTTATGAGTGGGCCTACTTCCACCATTTTCAGACTGCACTTGCTGCTATTTGGCAATGTATTGCAAATATATATTTTAGCATGAATCATGGTTATTCACTCGGATGCTCCCTTCAACTGGACAGCCGAGACCAAACTGTACCAAACCATAACGTTGCATGTGCTTTTCTTCTCGAGGCTAAATTGAATCGCATCTTGTTTTGTTCTTTTTACTCTGACTCTTCAGAAAGGGAATGCTCATCTCTATCATTTATTTTCATCGGTGTGATCAATTGTGTGTCCACATCACTCATAATTCATATGCAGCCAGATAGGAGGCAGAGTTTTGATGTGCTGCAGAACTTGTGAGTATATTGATCGAGTCGTTAAGCTCCAGAAATGTAGGGTTGTTTTCTGTTTTTGTTTTGGATCTGGTAGGTCAGGCTGGAAGAACGTGGTCGTGCCCGGTTCTCTATGTGCTATTTGTGGGGAACGTTGACAGGGAACAGAGGTGGGCGATGCTTGAGGTGGATTAACTACTATTCACAAAACTGGGAGGGAGACACGTGTGCGTTTCCACAGCGTGTGTGTGTGTGTGTGTGTGTGTGTGTGTGTGTGTGTGTGTGTTAAAGGGGAGGCTGTGGGAATGTAAGCACTAGGATACAGAGAGAGAGAGAGAGAGAGAGAGAGAGAGAGAGAGAGAGAGAGAGAGAGAGAGAGAGAGAGTCACTACACGGTCAATGTATAAGGTAGGGATTGCAGATGTTCCTTATTCCTCTCCACCTGCTAATCTGGGTTTCTCCCTATGTTAGGATGGCCTTGATGAGGAGTTCCTTGCCTTGCATGTGCACTTTGCTTACAGGGAGGTGTGTGTGTGTGTGTGTGTGTGTGTGTGTGTGTGTGTGTGTGTGTGTGTGTGTGTGTGTGTGTGTGTGTGCGTGTGCTGGGTGAATAAAAACACCAGCTAATATCCTACAAAAAAACGTGATTTTTCGAGTAGTATTTTTTTATGTGTCTGTGTGTTTGTGTGTGTGTTTCTCACATTATTTTTTGGAAGGGGGTTGGGGGTTCAGTGACGTCCAAGGAAAGTGGCACCCCTCCCTCCAAAAGACACACACACACACACACACACACACACACACACACACACACTCCACTGTTTTGCCCACGTGCAACTTGTTCATTGCAAGGGTTTCCCGTGTTTACACTCTGCTTTGCTGGGGGGCACTGTCACTTGTTCAGTGTGGGATGGGGGTGGGGGTGTGTTTGTCTGAAATGACTCAAAGTTTTGGGTCCGACGAGATGTTTGTTGGCATGAATATCAGAAAAAAACCTGGGTGCGACGTGGCTGCAGAGCTTCGCCACAAAAGAAGAAAACTGTTGACTAGGAAAAAAGACACACGTATAGGGCTGAAAGCAACCATGAAAAAAACGCCACTGCTATGGCAAGGACGAAAATAATAAAAAAGAGCAAATAAGGACAACAATAAAGCAAAAAGAAAATTCGAACATAAAAAAGGAAACAAGCCCTTAAAAACTTAAAGATTGTAAAATTCCACGAGTGGAGCCGTCTTCCAATGTCGATGTCTCGGCGCGGCGAATGCGCCCTTCGCAAATGCTTTTTGGGGTAAGGGCTTCCCAGATTAATAGTTATGAACAGCAAGCCCAGACCGCAAAAAGATTCGTGAAGGACATTATCTGCTGCTGCTGCCGTCCGACGGAGACTCCGTGACACCCGGGGAGTCTGCTCTCTTTTTGCATCCGTGAATTTATCTCCCATCCCGTTTCGGTTGATTGTATCTCCAGCCATCGGCTACCCGAGGCGAGTGTGTCCCTCCAACACATACACACAAACACAAGGAGGGGGATAGGATGGATAGAGAGACGGAGAGCAAGAAAGAAAAAAGGGGGGTCTCCGGATGCCAAGGCTGCTGCTGCAACTGAGAGCTGTCCAAGGTCCTTTCGCTTTGATTCCCCACTCCTTCTCCAGTTTGAATTCTCCTCTATCTTCCGTCTCGTCTCTCCTCCCTCATCCATTCCTTTCTCCTCTCCCCTTTCTCTCACTCATATTTTCCCCTCTGTCTTTTTTTCCCATCCAAACGCTCGGATGTGCAAAACCCGTGTGATCATTGGGAGCTGTGCATCGATGCGTTTTGTTGTCAGTGTGTTCTCTCTCTCTGTATTATATTCCCTGGACCGTGGTGTGTCTCCGTATAGTGAAGCGCTTGCTCTCTGCAGCCGCTACAGAGCTCTGGGTGAGGAGAGAGCAAGGCTCTAAACTGCTGGCAATAAATATAGAGCAGGGAGATATCTTATTGGATAAACCAAACCTCGTCATCAACCAATCGGTGTCTCGCTCATATAGGGACCCCCCTTTTTGAAAGAAATAGACAGGGCTAACCAAATTGTGATCTATACCAGAGAAAGTGTATACTTATATGCATTGATGTAGGGATATGAGCATTTGATGCGTCTATTTGTTAATATGCATGCTTTTTGTCACGTTTGCAGGGCGTCTGCGAGGCTGCGAAACTGACCGTCGATCTAAAATGGGTTATATCGGGATAAATAACACTGAATTATAATGACAATAATAATAAATGAGATATGTGACAGCAAGGATGAGCCATTTTCACCTGATCACAAATAACGCCCACCTTTCCTTTTCTTACGAGTCAGATACAAGCAACATCAAATGATGGGAAATGCAAAGATATCGAGCCAAACATTATATTGGAAATAACAGTTGCATGTCGACCAAGTGTGGGAAGCTTCGCTCAGCTCTCCACATCGCATCACAACATCAGCAAGAAGCATCTGGGGCGACTCATGGTCACCTATAGAGTTCAATGGAGGGTACCACTGCAAAAGCGACACGGGGGTCTCCGAACTGCAAATTCAGTCCGGAGCCGCGATGGTTCAGTTATTTAGAGCGATTTTAAGGTCGAAACCAAACGGAATAACAATGATATCACCACTACGGTATACTGCAACAGTTTATACAGCAACGATGTACAGCTTAACAAAACAACACATTGCTGGGCATCGCATCAAGAGTTAAAGAGTTCATTACGACCGTAAACCACTCATTCTCACACATAATCTTTAATATGTTTTTTTGGGTCAAATTTGGCAAAGTAGACTAATAATCAAATATAATAATATAGAATAACTTACCTGTTTTTTTTTGCTAAAAAACCTGCAAAAATTCCATAGTAATGCCATTGTAATACACCCCAAACAACTCTCAACTTCCCCTTCATGCAAGTTACTGTACCGAGGAGGAGGCCGGGTCACGATCTGAATCCGGAGCCCCCCCTTATACCAGGTTTGATCCCGAACCAAACATACCCCCCCCCCCCCCCCCCCTCCTTCTCCCTCCCTCCCTTCTCCTCTTCCTCTCTCTCCATCCACACCGCCCCATTATCACTGATGCAACTCGTCTGCATTCGAGTTGGCTGCCAGCAAGCAGCAGGGCTCACACAAAAATTAAGCTTTGGGGAGAAAAGAGATATTTGGGATTAAAGGAGGTGGGGGGGTGGTTAGTGCATCTCCCCCCTCCCTCCTGGTGTGGGTATCTTTTATTGGGTGGTCTTTTCATTTGCAACCCAGTCAGTCACGATTCTCCCCCACCGTCTGCACTGCACAGTGACTGCCTCTCCTGACGCAGCCAACGCGCACATTACTCACTTTAGCAGTCACGACTCGGGAATCCGTGTCGTTTCCACCAAAATTAGACGCTCGGTATTGAATTATTGAGCAAGATCTGGCCCCTCGAGTCGATATTTGCGCGACGAAGAATTACAGAATTGGGTTTTTTTTGTGTTTGGAAAGGTGGAGGAATGTATCGCAGGTGAAGTACAATCGGGATTTTGCATGACAAAGACAGGTGGTCGATGTGGGTTTTTTCCGTCTGTGGCACGGTAGCCTTGTTGCCTGCATTCAAAATACTGGAAAAATTGGCCAAAGAACCGCGCTCATCCCCAATCACAGAGCGCGTTTCTTGTGACCCAGTCGGGCTGCAGAACTGTGCAGACGCCTGTAGCCTGCCAGTCCTAATTCGATACTGATACCTTGACTGAAAGGGTGATTCCTTCAAATTCTTTCTTGGAGTAAAGCTGCGATAACAGCGACACTCCCTTTGCCTCTTGCGCCCTCATCGTCGCTAGGACGCAAAGTTATTGTGATGAGAGCTCTTAAACCAAAACCATCTAATTATTTTGCTACTTTCTGAAACATGTACGTGCACTGCAAACTTGACACTGGCTACACATCTTATTTTCATTTTAACGTGACGGCAAAGTTGTTTCACTTAACAAAGGATGGATTGGTAAAGAAATCTGACTGATGAGTTGGTCAGGCACGGGAGGAAATGACGGGACTGACGTGAGCAGAAGAAGAGCTGACCCAGGTCTCTCTGTGTGCCTGCCTATGGCCTCCGATAAGTCCGTTCAAACTATGCAGGCGGGAAAAGCTCTGTTTTAAGGCAAATGTCTCCCCTCAGTTAGCGCAGGCAAGTTAAAGGAGGCGGGGGTGCTTCAGGATTTCTCGTCCAACGTCGCTTCAGGAAAGAGGATCCACTCAGAATATATGCTGTTGGTTTCCAAACAGGAGTAAATAAAGCTTTTGGCTGCCAGGAACAACACAAGCCACCCCCCTACACGCACACACACACACACACACACACACACATGCATACAAACACGCAGGCAACACCACCAGCAACAGCCCACTACCGCCACTTGGTGTGGTTTCAGCACCATTGCTGCTGGACAGCTCCCGGGTTTCCCCATGCGGTGCGCCTGGTCTCTGCTGCAGCAACAGCTCCTTCACTTCACTTCACTTCACTCCCTCCTCCTTTTCTTCCTCCACCGCCGCTTCTCTGTCAGTACGACTCCTCTTAAAAACAAGAATACGGAGGGAAAGGCGTCCTTAAGCGCTCATCAGAGAAGGGTTCCCCTCGCTTTCGCGGTTAAGCAGGGAGATGGGAAGAAAAAAAAAATGTGATAGAGACTCAACAGCGCCAACAGACAAAGGGAGTTTTTGCACTTGCTTATTTACCAAAAGAGGTGATTCCTACTCTGCGGGAAGGGTTGCTCTATGCTTCGGCTCTACAGTCAAATATGGGTCGTAAAGCATGCCAATAAAAGCCATACCTTCGACCGGGAGTCAGGTGTTTTTGCGTGCATGAGACAGAGGCAGAATTGTGAGAAGGGAAACAGCAGGCACTCGGGAGCATTCACTATCAAATACACAAAAGTACACGGAATTAAACATGTGTGCATGTGTCTTACTCACCGTGGTGCAGGCACGTCCTTGTTCTAAACAGGAGAACGAGAAACAGAAATATTAAGATTTTAGTGAGCCGCAACAAGAGTCTGGAAGAAATGCAACAGATTAAGTCCTCCATTTGTTATTATGTAGGCTTACAGTGGCACGTCCAAGTTTGCTCAGGATCGCCTCCCTTTTTATACAAGTGATACCCGTCTGTCTATTTCTGGCGCACGATCAAAACTATGATGCTATTTTTAGGTCACAGTATGAGGAAGAGAAAAACACTCACAAAAGGCATCGCGTAGGAACATTACGTGAAGTGCATGTAATGTAAATTAATTTTGCCTCTACAACTCTGCACAAGAGCCCCGATTCCCCTCCGTTGCATCATTGCAGTGATTTTTTTAGCAACCCAATGTGCCTTCAACAGCCCCACCACCCCGTTCTCAGCCTTAAAACACACTACTTTCACCCTCTACAACTAAAATCTGGAACTCGTCGTCGCTGCCAATATTAGCGACAATATTTTATGTATTGTCGCCCTCTTCAGAAGCTTCTCGTCCCAGGGTCAATTCAGCATGAAACTCATGAACGCAGGTCCAAATACTGATGAACGCGGATTACCTGACGCTCCCTGAGGGATTTTCTTTTTTATTTTAGTCGACGGAGTACTATAACATTTAGAAATTAGGCTTTGCTGACGAGACGAAGAAAAAATAATAAATAAAATGCCTCTTTTTTTTGTTTAAGGGCTGCGTCAGTTACTAGGCATTGACGTCACGTTTAGATTCTCTCACTTTACAGCCCGTAGAGCCTGATTAAAGACACTGCCGTGCAGTGATCAGATCTTCGCAAATGTGCCATGGAAAAAAATGAGTGACAATATAGGAAAATATTATAATGTGGCGTGGAAACTGCAGCTTTGGAGAAGGTTATTTCCGTGTAAAAAAAAAACCTCCTCTAGTACTAGCATCTGGGTTTCCATCCAACCTCCCCCCCCCCCTCCCTCCATCCCTCCTCTCTCCCTCCCTTCTCTTTCTCTCTTCTCTCTCTCTATATATCCCCCACCAAGCGTTGGTGCTGTTTTGGTCTTGGAGAATTTTTTATCACAGCACCCAGTGCATTTGGCGGGCAAAACACTGTGTCTCTAAACCGAGGGAGAGGAAAACACAGGGAGCTGAGCTGCTGCATCCTTCATCTCCTATATTTATTGGCCGTGCCCACGCACCAGACCCAGCTCACCCACGGAATAGACCCACGGGGAGCGCACACTTGTTCATGCAAAGGCACACAAACAAACCTCCCTCCACAGTATGCTCTGTCTCTCACCCACTTCCCCTTCAATATCTATTACACCTTTACTGTAAGACCCTCTCCACACACCCCACGCCGTCCATCTGCACTCCTGCCGCGTGAAGATTCACGAGACTTAACGGGGTGGGATGGGGTGGGCTGAGGTGGATGGTGTTGGGGGTTTAAAGATGGAGCTAGTGAGTATCCACTGAGCAGCTACCTAGAAAAGTCGGCTCTGAGAAGGGAAAAGGGCTGCGCCTGTCGCATCGGTTTGTGCTATTTTTATCCCTGCCTGTAGGCCAACTGTATGTCCGTGACTGCTGGCGAGTGCATGCACTTTATAGGGACAGACTCACAGAGCGGATTTAGCGCTGTCCTCTACACTAAGAAAACCAGCATGAGGAATCACAGAATCATAAAACGAAGAACACGGCCAGTTGTTTTGCTCTGGATATTTTGGCATCTGTTACTGTCTGGCTCTCTTTTCTCACAAAATCAAGCCGAAGTACGAAAAGATGAGTCAATAGTCAAGTATCCCATCTACCCCACACAATTACCACCACCACCACCACCACCTCGAGCCACCCTACACACAGAGACACACATGTACACACACGCACAGTTCCCTGTAGTCCACACTCATTCAATCAAAGAGGGAGCCGTATCAATGGAAGTTGCAGCCGAGGTTCCTCAGTGCAGTACGCCAAGATCACCGCGTGGTGTCGACAAACTCAGCCAGAGATCCTCCTTATTCTACACCACCCCAGACCCCCACCCTCCTCCCTTTAAAAAGTATGCACTCCTGACTCCTGCAAGTTGCAAGCCGCAGCAGACTTTTTTTTTTCTTTTTTTGAAGCCTTTGTCCGACTTCATCTCCTAATGATAAGGGACGGAACACAATGCAGCTCTCATTGTCACAACAACTAACTAATACGTTAAAGTCAGAAATGGATATCTGCAACCAGCTACAATCAAATTGCCGACTTTAGGCTGATCTACATTTTCAAGACATACCCCTTAACTTTACCTCCGGTGGTGATTGTGGCCTCTGCAGTGAAGCGCTAGGTGCTGTCCATGGTGCTGAACAGCCCAGTCTGTCTGTCGTGTCTAACCTCCACAACCTCTCTCCTGCTACACAAAGCAGCCGGTTTTTGGAGATTGATGCTGGATCATGTTGCTTCAGCGAATGCAAGTACAAAGTTAGAGAGCATGCAGGGTTTTTCAAATGCAGTTGCATCGCTGCCATGAAAAATAAGACAACATGTGTAGGCCTAGCCTAAGTCTGAGATGGCTGGCAACACGTGTGGACTGACGCAAGTCCGCTGCAAAAAGTTGCTTACAAGTGGATAATTAACGGCGCCTCAACTATAAGCTTTAACAAATATACGTGAATAAGGGTCTCTCTCTCTCTCTCTCTCTCTCTCTCTCTCTCTCTCTCTCTCTCTCGACACTCACATTTGCTTCTTTGGCACGACTTTGAAGAAATCAGTGTTGCCACATAGTCAAATGTTTCACAGATATTACAAACGTAAGAAACAGGGTAAGGAAAATAAGGTTTTTTCCTAAAAAATCCCTCTCTCTGTCTATATCTCTCAAAGTTGTTACTAGGCATCTCAGCAGAGCAGGCAGCCTAAAGCAGAGGATCCCCAACACGTGAACACTCCGCATACGCATTACTACTACGCATTACCGCAGCCCGCTCTCTTTGAGTGTCTGCAAAATCGCCTCCGTGGTCAATATGCATACACACACAAAACCAAAAACTTCCTTAATACAATTTTATAGCTGTGTTTATATCCTAGTCTGATCGTTCCCGAAGATAGCAACGCTTGCAAAAACAGGCATGCCCTGCGGTGAACCTAAATAAAGTCGCCTTGATTGTCTCATGCGCAGCAAATATAGAAGATAGTTAATTAAGAGCTTCCGTTAAATTTCTCTATGAGGCAAGAATCCACAGTTATAAGCAAAATGTTCGCAAAAACGCACACATGGTTATGCGCTCCCACTTAAAATGCCAGCATCCTCACAAAAAGATGTATTTAGACTAGAAACCAGACTTTGAATGGTGTTCCCCGCCACAACATTCCTGCTCGTGAGTGCTTTTTAAAATAACTCTATGTCCCAAAATATCTACACATGGTCTGACTACAAACTTCCCTCACTAGTACATTCTGGGTCGGGATTCGCGCCATCTACAAAAGAAAGGACTTACCTTTTTGATTTAGATTTTTTTTCTTTTTCTAAACTCTTTTTTTAAGAAGGGTTTTGTGCCGGTTGAGACAGAAAGAGGAGACATAGAGAGGGTAAAAGCTTGGCAGCCTACAGTCTCTTCTCCTGCGTCAGGATGGAGAAAGCAGGTCAGTCCGATGTGCGTCTTCTCCCTGTTGCGGAGACTAAAATATTTGGTGTTGCTTTTTAAGATTCAGGGAGCCATCTCAAAAGGGTTGGTTGGGTGGTAGTGGGAGGGGTGAAGGGTTTAGCAGTGGAAAGGTGGCGGTAGTGGATGGAGAGGAAGGGGATAGTGCAAAGAGTTACAAATGTGAGCCAGCTGATAGAAAGAGCCCGCCAAATCAGGAAGACTTTACGCAATTGGGAAGGCGCGCCACACGATTCACCTCACTGCGTAGGCTCTCTCTCTCTCTCTCACTCACTGTCTGTGCGCGTGTGTGCATATGTGTTTGTCTGTCTGTATGTGTGCGTGAATTACTTCCAGACAGAGATGGAAAGCATGAATGGGGCAGGAGAAGCGCGACTGAGAGTCCGGCGCAAACCGGGAAGAAATATATTGGGCGTAATTAAAAAAAAAAAGGCACGAAGACCAAGGCAAAAGCAGCTCGCGGGAAGGGATTGGGAATGCATTAAAAAACAACTAATAACCAGGAGGAGAGAATCACTCATGTAACAACACAGGGAAGGGCTTTGTAAAAGTGTCGAGGAGACCTGCAACCACCTTTGTCTCTCTGTCACTCTCTCTCTCTGGTCCTCTTCTCCAGCAGTGTGCTATTGACCTGCATTGACGTCATTGCGTCATTAGGTTTCCCTTAGAAACACTGACTTTCAAAAATAGTATCAAATTAATTCAGCTGGCAAAGAGAGAGGGGTGGGGCTTATGAGTGTTTGGGGTTGGGGTGTTTGAGGTGAAGGGGGTGTGTGGGTAGGTATGGGTGTGGAGCAGTGGGGGGACATCTGTTTTATTTTAGATTTTTATCCCCCAACAACCCTTCACATCTTTCCCGCACCACCACCATTTCCAAGCCGACTGGGGTGGAGAGCTGGACCAGACACATCGATATCTGAAGACCAATGAGGAGTCCCAATGGGACAAAATACCTTAAATTCAATTTCTAATATGCTTATTAGTCATTGTTGCAAAAGCAAGTATATAAGCACAGACTATGAAAAACAAGGGCATAAATAATCAAACATGGATTAAGATAATGATAAATAAATAAAAATAATAGCTTTGGTAAAAAGGTCAAATAGGTTTGTCTCTTTCTGTCTCTCTCTGTCTCTTCCAGTCTAAAAATATCCTCCAGCTGACAATGTTGAAAACCGTTTCCCCATTTAACTAGCAGCTCTTAGAGCCAAGGAAGCCAGAACACCACACAGACAGACAGAGAAGCAGGAAGACAGGAGGAAGAGAGACAGGTAGTGTAATTGTGCGGGTTGTTGGGATGCTGGATTCTTCAGGGATTTTCAGTTAGGACAGCAGACCATTGATGACCCCACCAAAAAACCTTAGATCCCTACAAATAAAAAAACAAATCAATATACCGAACTCAGCATTGTTTCTTATTTAAAAGATATGTTATCACTGCTACTTTGGAGCTTGTTTCGCAATTTAAATGGTAAGCCTCAGAGGACTAGACTATGGCACCAGCATGGGAAGTAATGGTGAAACCAAAGTTGAGAATTATTATGTTCAGGTGTCACTCTGTAGAGGTTGAATATACAGGGAAGTTGTGGTTTTAGTTTCAAATAATACAGTGTCTGGAAAGATGTATTTGGATTTAGTGGAAGAACACTGTTGTGTATTTGGGGAGCTGTCCATGGTGCTGAAATGTTACTACAACCTGAAAACCCTCAAGATGTCACTGTTAAACTCTAAAGGTATTGTCCACATTTTTACTAATTTATTCAGTGTTGTTGTAAAGCTCCTTTTTGAAAACTCTTCAGAGGCGTGAACTACGTGAAGTAGTGTTACTGCTATATATTTTGACAGGCCTCTGACTCATCTGCAACTCAGGAAAAATATCAATAATTGATCATGGGCTGATGAAGCAAAGTGGCCATATACTGACCAGAATCACTACAGAACTGCTATTTACATGTCTTATTCACATACTATTGGAGATAATATAGAAATTATACACAATGAGAACCATGTATCTCTAAATTAGGGGAATTTTTGAATGGGAAAAAAATTAAAGGAACTCCGTAAAGGATCTTCCTTATTCCCCATTCTTCTTAAGCTAAACAAACAGTTTAAAAACTCTTTGGGTTATCAGAAAATCTCATTGTTTCGAATGTCAGTTTACAATTCATGATCTTTGGGGTAAACAGAGCAAAATTATGGATTAAAAAGAATAAAGAAAAAAAAGCTATGCAGTTATCTATCCAATGTAACTTCTACTTATAAAATTTACTTTATTGGTTTAAGTAAGTAAACTTTAGTAAGTAAGTAAGTAAACTTTATTTATATAGCACCTTTCACAGACAAGAGGGGTCACAAAGTGCTTTACAGTAAAACAAATAAAAACAACACATACAATACAAAACCATATGGCTAATTAAATGCTTGTCTAAAAAGATGTGTCTTTAGGTGTTTTCTAAAAGTTTCCACAGAATCCAAGGCTCTCAAGGCTAAAGGGAGAGAGTTCCAGAGCCTTGGAGCCACCACAGAAAAGGCACAATCACCTCTTGTTTTAAAACGTGTTCTGGGAACAGTTAAAAGGTCTTGGCTTGAAGACCTCAGAGAGCGACCAGAAGTTTGTGCGTGCAATAGATCCTGGATGTAAGAGGGAGCTTGGCCATGCAAGGCTCTATATGTAATGATAACATTTTTAAAATCCACTCTAAAACCAATCGGTAGCCAATGAAGAGCCTTAAGCACAGGAGTAATGTACGATCTCCTGCTGGTCTTTGACAAAAGTCTTGCTGCTGCATTCTGTACAACTTGCAATTTGTCCGTGGATGATTTGTTTAAACAAGTGTACAGTACATTGCAATAATCCAAACGTGAAGAAATAAAAGCATGAACAAGCATCTCCATCTCTTTTTTAGAAACCACAGATCTAATCTTAGCAATGTTCCTGAGATGGAAAAAAACAGGAACAAACCACAAATTTCACATGACTGTTAAAACACATAGATTTGTCAAAAATGACACCCAGATTTCGCACATTACAGTCAGAGAACGATAGAGCCCCAATGGCCTGCCTAATCGTAGGGGTAATGTCTGGGGCAAAAATCATCACTTCAGTTTTGTCTGAATTTATTTGCAAAAAATTGTCTGCCATCCATTTGTTAATGGAGGCTAAACAATTGTGCAATAAGGACAGTTTGTCTAGCCTATCAGGGCTAAAAGATAAATATAATTGGATGTCATCAGCATAACAATGGTAAGATATTTCTTCAAAACTACCAATAATCTTTCCAAGAGGAAGCATATATAGACTGAATAGCAGGGGGCCGAGCACAGAACCTTGGGGCACACCACAAGACAGAGGAGCAGAGTCTGACATATATGTTCCTATGGACACAGAAAAACTCCTGTCTGAATTCCAGTAATGCCACCAGTTGTTTTCAGTCTATCAATCAGAGTGCAATGATCAACAGTATCAAACGCTGCACTCAGATCTAATAGGACCAGCACAGAACAATTACCCCCATCAGCAGCCATCAAAATATCATTAGAGACCTTAAGGAGAGTAGTCTCAGTTGAATGTTTTTTACAAAAGCCAGACTGAAACTTATCAAAGATATTATGAGAATCCAAAACATTATTTAGCTGGTTCGCAACAACCTTTTCTAAAATTTTAAAAATAAAAGGCAATTTAGAAATAGGCCTATAGTTTTTAAACAAAGTTGCATCTAGATTGTTCTTTTTCAAGATAGGCTGAACAACAGCATGTTTAAAACAGCTAGGGACCTGGCCCAGCTGAAGAGATAAGTTTAAATTGAAACCAAACATGGGCCAAGTAGATGTATGTTTTTTAAAAGCAAAGATGTGGGTAAAATATCACTAGGGATTTGGGAAGGTTTCATCTAGCCCACTGGCTTAATGATGTCATTCAGGGAAATGGGGCAGAAGGAGTCCAGTATTGAAAGTCTCTGATGTGTAACTATATGGGGGTTTACTGATGGTATAATGCCTGCCCTGACAGCTCTAACCTTGTCCACAAAATGAGACAAAAAGTGGTTGCAGTCAACATTTGAAAACACAGGGACAATACATTCAGCAGGGGAAACAATGTTGTTAATAGTCTCAAACAGAGTTTTAGCATTGTTTTTACAGGCAGATATCAGATTAGTAAAATAAGAGGCTCTAGCATCCTTGATCATTTCATTTAGGTCTATTAAGAGCTCTTTAAGATGCAGGCGATGGACTTGGAGCTGAGTCGCTTTCCATAAATGCTCAGTTCTCCGACAGTGAAAGTGTTGAAAGACTTACTGCCCACAGTGTAGTTTACTCATATACATCAGCACTTACCCATCTTATCAATGTGTTCTCACTGAAGAATCTGGAGCTCTAGGGAATGCTGTCCTGTGGTCCTGACCTTTGACCCACCTGTAGAGTTAAGAAAGCAAAAAACAGAATATCCCAGTAAGTATCAGCCGAAAAATCCTTTTACACTTGGTATTCTCCTGTCTGTAGCCAGTTATTTTTAACTGTGTTTTTATGTATGATATATGATGAGAGGAAGAAGAAAAGAGTGAAGAAGAAGATGAAGAAGAAGAAGAGAGAACACAATACATATGGAAAGGGAGAGAGAGAGGCAAGCAGAGAGACTGAGAAAAATACTTCACCATTAGGACTGAATTAGGCTTTATGATTCATCCTCTTCAATAGAGACACACATTTCAAATGTCGTGCGATGTTCCATCTCACGTCTGGTAGCACTACACCTTTCAGTTTTTTCGCTGTGAGAATTGTGCACCAAACACACTAAAAAAAGGGTGTGACTGCTGTTTGGGAGGAGAAAGTGGAGTGTGTGATCAACAACAAAGAGGAAAGATGCTCCATGTACGCCCAAGTGTAAACGGTGGACTTCTACCTTGTGTTTCTTTAGACAAGGCACCGTACAAATATGACCCTGTTACATAAATACATGAATGTACCACTAACCTGCGAGGAAAAGGTGGTAGGTCAAACCAGTGGGTGTCTGTCCTGGGTACAAACAAATTTCTGGCCTGCTGAAGCGCCCTTGAGAAAGTCCCAGTGCTTCAAGGAAGCTGTAGCTGCTGCTGACCTCTGTCCTCCCTGTGAATGAAGAAAAAAGATGAAATTTCTCACAGGAATCAATAAGGAAATCACAATAAATGAGAAAACGATAAGAAGTAAACAAATCAACAACATTTGTTTACTTGTTATTGTTTTCTCATTTATTGCGATTTCTGGGACAAGCTTTGTGGGACTCAGAGATGTGTGATAGCATTAGTGGGCGGGGCGGACCCACATGGGGAGAAATGTATCATAGAAGACGTCAACAGCACCAATGGAAGTCACGCAGCATTCAGGGGTCAGTGCCAAGGCTGATGACAGAGTTAGAGAGATAGAGAGATAGAGAGAGATCCTGGGTGTGACTAAGAAACTCTGAATATGGAAAAACTGTGTGCTGTCCTCTTTTCCTCCCCCATAATAACATAAACACACGAGTCAGTCAGTCTGTTCGAGCGGAATTGTTAGTCTTGATAAGGAAATGAAAATGTCGCTCCCTCTATCCGGCCTATTGAGCTTAAACCCTCCGCCTTGTCGTTTTTTTAAGCATGTCAATACAATAATAATACCTTCCAAAACATTTGCCTTGGGTGTATTATGGCCCCCCCCGTCTTTTCCACTTGGATCTCTGCCTGTGTGTCTGTTGTATACACACAGGTCCTTTTAATTTGTTTGATGTCCCCTCCCATCTGCCTTGTGGCTTTCCATTCCGACTCGTAGGCTGTGTCTTTCTAGGAAACAGTGGGTGTTTTGGTCTGGTGTTTACTATCGGGCCCCTGTTGATGAGGGCAAGCATACACACCGAAAAGAAGAGATTCAAGGGATGCTTTGTCAGGGTAATGCTTTACGTATTGAACCATCATGACTGAAAAAAAGAGACACCAGAGAAGGGTACAATATGAGGGTTGTCCTGTCTTTGTGGATTTTACTTGGTTTAATAACTCCCACCCCTCTACTGTTTGGTTCAAATGTAAAAGTTATTTTTACACACAGTGAACAAATATACATTATAATCTAAATATGAATAAAAAGATCTAAAATATCTTTTAAAAGTTAAATTAGAAAAGAGAAGAGCTTTGAAGCCTTTAAAGGTGGTTGATTAGTAGCATTTCATGCTGTATTAAGGTCTGTGAGACTTATTTTTGTCCAATTTGTTTTGTGGTTTAGATGGAGTGTAATTCACAAAATAACTCAAACTAAAACAAATAAAAGAGAAATTTGAAAATATAGGTTTCATGTCTCGAAAACCCATTGCCAGGTTTACAATGTAGGACCGTTTTTTGTTGAGAGTGTGTACAGAGGGATGGCTGGCCAGCTTTTGTTTGAATTTCAAGCCCAGATTAAGGAACCCTGCGCCCGCTCCTCCCTCCCCTCCCCCTATTTATTTTTCCATCTCTCTTGCCTAAATGATGTCAATGGAAGCAGAGCTACAGAGCTATTTATAGAACAACCCCCCCCCACCCCCCACCCCACCCCACCCCACCCACCCACCCACACACACACACACACACACACACACACACAGGCACACAGCATCCTCAGCATCACATGCTTGGTTGGGACCTCTGCTGCACACAATAAACCACCTCAAGAGAAGAATCCGCATGAATCAGCCGCTGAATATTTATGAACGGCTTTGTCACATGTCCTCTTTAGTGTGTGTGTGTGTGTGTGTGTGTGTGTGTGTGTGTGTGTGTGTGTGTGTGTGTGTGTGTGTGTGTGTGTGTGTGTGTGTGTGTGTGTGTTTGTGTTTGCTCTCCATGCTTGGTTATTGCCCGTACAGCCGTACTTCCCTCTGCAGAAGAAAAAAAACGAAAACCTATTGAGAGGGATGCGCGATGCGCGCCCCCTGCCTTATTCTTCTTCTGCTGCTGCTCTTCATTCACTCATTTCGTACAGTCATTCATTTATTCATTCATCCATCCTTTCATTTCCCACTCAGTCATTCACACAATTCCTCCCGCATAGTCTGTGAATGGGCGCACAAATGGGATGTATGCGGGAAGCCACCTGTTCTCCTGGTGCCCTGTTTGCTGCCGTTATTCTAGCTTGATTTGCGTTTTTTTCAACACAGTTGGAATTACCAACTTGTGCGCGTGTGCGTACTCGTGCGTGGAGGGATTGGGGTGAAATCTAACATACCAAGTCTCAGGGGACACCAGAGTACACTGTGTTCCCTGGGTATGAGTTTTGGGAGATCTATAGACCGAATAACCCCCCCCACCTCCTCCTCCTCCTCCTCCCCTCTCTCTCTCTCCACGACTCGTTCTGTCTCTTGACATTCACATGCTAGATTACGTAACATAGTTGGTGGGGTTGAAGTTGAAAGCTGGAGGAGCGGCGTGGTGATCAGGGAGGGTGGGGGTGTATAAAGTCTTCTTCCATCACAAATAAATGCACGGTTTGCTGCACAGGCGTCTTCGATTAAGAATAACTCATGATGGGTTTTTTTTAGACTGCCTTCTATTTCTGAAAGGCGGTCGTGATAAAAATAAACTACCCTCCTCCCCTCCCAAAATCCACCATCCGTCCCCATCCACCCTTAGATTCAGAAAAGCTGAATTTCATACTCGTCCTACATCAACGGAATCGTGTAAATATATATCAGGCGAACGGCAGATGATGCGGCTTTATCGGCAATACGAGTTAACGATGATTTCGGGGGTGTAACGGGGCAAAAACACGCCCAGAAATCAGTTTGATCGCTGTTTTTGACTTCCAGGATATCTTACTCAGCTGATGTAAATTGATGAGGTAATTTTGCTATCATTTATGTCTTTTGAGAGGCGGAGAGCATATAAATCGTTGCTTCTCTTCAACTATTTTACATTTTTCTTGATTAAAGTGCTTATTGATTATTATGCTGACTATTTGTCTCCGTTGGACTCGTTCCCTTGTGTGTTTGGCCATTTGTGTTTTGTCGTGCGACAGGATGGATTAGGCTAAAGGTTGTTGTTTTTTAAAGTAAACCAACCACGGTTTGCGTACAGCAGCAGAGAGAAGGGCTGGTTTGGTATTTATAGCGATACTGTGTACATTCACAGCCGCTTCCCTGCACTGCTGAAGTTGACACGTTAACACTCACTGGCTGCTATATTTAGCCCAGCCTCACAGTGCTGTTACTATTCCCAGCATTGTACATGAGGGGGCGGACGGTGCGTTTTTTTTTTTATGAAAGGGAAGGAAAAGTTCCCTTTTCACAAGTGATTTATTTTTCTGCGTACATCCCGGCTTGTTCTCTGCCACTGATACCTGTAGTTAAAGGCTATCACGACTCCACAAATGAAAGGTGATGGCTTGATTTTGATTGCTAATAAATCAAATTTCTGAACAGAAACAGCTGATAATGCTGCTGAGTGCAGACATCAGGCCATCAGTCCTTAAGCAAAACACGTATAGTGTGTAGCTGACCTCTGACATCTGTGTGGAGCAAAAGGCCAGAAAAAAATAGGCTTTTCTCAAATCAGGAATCTCAAACTCTATCTAAATATTTTCAAGATGCCTGGACATAATGGTTACATAATACGATTAACCCCACAATCCTTTAATGTGTTCATCTATGCTTCACTCAAATGCTGCTTTGATGCACTTTTGGGCAAAACCTAGTTGGTTAAACTGCCAGATTCATGTTGTGATTTCAGCACCACGGACAGTTCCCACACACACCTAGAGGTTCAGAGTCACAGACAGCTCGGTAACATTATAGTGCACTCTACATTTCTATGGTCCTGGAACTGTTGTCTAGCCCACCGTAGTAGGTTGTCCTTTCCCCTCTCAACGTCCCCTTGCCATTGATGAAAAACATCACGAGGTCAAGGACGGATGCAAAGCAGATTTCACAAGAAGCTGGGAAAAGACAACTGTGGTGCTAAGAAAACACGCAGGTGCCCTTTTCACTGGACAAAACTAATGTAGTGCCAGTTGTGATTAATGCAAAAAAAGTGCACCATCTAATAAAAATCTAATAAATGATAAATTGAATACAATGAACAGAGAGACAATAGCATCTCCTCTCTTTTGAACATAATGATTTTAGACTTAAGAAGACAGGCATGCAAAAACACACGAATTTGAGTTCTTCAGGGTCGTCTATCTTAGTTAAGAACCTTACTAATCAAAAATACTTTTCAAAAAATACTTTTCCGAGTCCCTTTTGATTAGCAGTGGACTTCATAGCTTGTTATTCTGATAACTATGTCAGTAAAGAGAGCTCAGTTTGTTGTGTGACATATATTTCTGTTAGTGAGTTAATTCTTCCTTTCTGTCTGTACATAAAGACAAGGCTATTAACTTGGATCATTTAAGATCTGAAAATGACTGATGCTAGGGTTCCAGTTATATTGACATATTACTTGCAGCTTAGGACAATGTCCCGTCCAACCATCACAATTGCGGGGGTACTCAAGACTCAAACTGTATCAGGTGCTGACTGCTGGATCCGAAAACTATATTTCCCTAAAAATTGTTTTTGAACACCACTTAAAGTTGGAGAAATGCTTGCAATCTGCTCGAAAAGTGTAAAATCGAGTAGGCCAATTGTATCAGAACTCCAAGTTGAATATGGAATTACAGCAATGAATACACTGTATAGTTTTGCAGGTTAGAGTTCAAACGTATGGAAACAGTAAGGCAGTAGTTTGGCATACAACTAACATACATGTTTTGTTGTGTTTTTAATATTAATATATCATTTTAATTTTCAGAGAGTACCAACGCAATTTCGTTGTGATACTGTCAGACAGTAGTGCAAAGACAATAAAGCCCCTTTATGTCTTATATTTGTTTGAACAGTAACTATTAAATTTGCATGTTAGCCAAAGTTACATCATCTTATTTAGGACACACATCTTGGATTGATGTTCTCGGGAATGTTTTTTCCAACAAAATAGTGTCACTGAACGCAACACTGAACAACAGTTAGAGTAGGCGAACACGTAATACAATACACAATACAGCAGTATGGCTTAAACTCAGACAACATTAAGATCATTTCTGAGATCTAAATCACTACAATACTGGCAACAAGAGCATGAAAATGACGAAATGTTGGACCTTTAACTGTAGTAGATGTACACTGAGTGTAGATTTTTGCTTCATGTCTGTTGGGGTACAGTATGAAGGCCTGGTTTTATCACCACCAACACCCCCCTCCCAAAGTTTGGTAATAAAGTGAGGAAACCCACTGAGTTCTACCAAGTCCTTTAGGACTATTGATTTGCCTTCACTTCTACTCTCACATGGACTCGTGCAGTCGCTCCTTGCTTCTATCTTTCTCTTTCTGAGGGTCGTCTTCGCTTCCTCCCCCGCTGCTGCGGCCCACTCCTCCACCACTTGATTATTTTCAGCTCCGCCGTGTGTGTGTGTGTGTGTGTGTGTGTGTGTGTGTGTGTGTGTGTGCGCGCGCGCGTGCGTGTGTGTGCAAACGCATGTGCCAGGCTTTGGCTGGCTGGCTGGCGGGCTGGTTTGGGAAATACCTGGTCACGATCAATAAGGGGAGGGTTTATTTTGGTTGCATACCGCCCCCTATTGTCCTGAAAAGAGAACTTAAACCTAGACCTTAAACGCACCGTGATGCCTGTGCCAAAATATGTACAGTATCTCTGCTGCAACAACAACAACTTCAACAACAACAACAACGCCGCCATCAGGCTGCAAATCAGTGAGGATGAAAGATCAAATTAGTAAACAAATATAAATGGGAGAGGGAAATTATTATAAAGAATTTCGAATTTCAAATATTGCATCAAAAACAATAATGGTAAATTTAGTAATGATTTCTCGTCATTGCAGCCTTATTTAATTTTAGCACTGATTAGGCACAGTACTTCACTATAATTGACAAATACAGCAGACTTTAAATCACTAAATATTCTCATCTTGGGTCATGAAAAGGAGGGGATGTGATTTAGGATCTCTCTCTCTCTCTCTCTCTCTCTCTCTCTCTCTCTCTCTCTCTCTCTCTCTCTCTCTCTCTCTCTCATCACGCGCCAGAAACGCAGTGCTCCTCCATGCGCCTTAACCCGAGCAGAAATACAAAGAGACAAAAAGACATCATGAAAGCTTTAAGTGACTCGTTCGGTTCAGGATAAAAATAGATGTGGTTGCTCTGCGAGGAAAACCCTGGTCTGGATCGCCCTCTAGAGGGGAGACTCTGCCAAGACAAGAGACCATTTATGCATGGATAAACTTCTTCTGTTATGTTGTCTACAGTAAAACGTTGCTGTATTGTTCAACAGTGTTGTAAAGCAGCAACCACTTCACCTCTATTTCTATTGTATTTATTTAATAAATCTGTTTTTTTTGTTGTCGCAAATAACACATTTTATATAGACACGTTCATCCCACTTAAATTGTAATTTGTTTTTGTTTTTTTACATACTGTCCTGAGAACAATGCCCGTTCAACAAACACTGGTAATCTTTCTTCTGCATGTAAAAAAGGACACAACGAATTAGTTTATGTGAAGTATATCCTAAATAGCATACAGTGTGGCTGATTCAGCAGCTTTTTTGTTTATATCACACTGAAGCTGATGCATTTAAATAAGACGATTACCGCACGATGGTAGGTGCAACTGTTAATATAATTATAAATGGTTTGTAGGTTTTGTTTTTCTGAGTTAAAACCATTTACAGTTGCCTCTCTTCCACAGTCGATTCAGAAAATTGAGTTTGAGCCCCTCCTCCTCCAAAGCATCCACCTACACAAACCAGCACGTGTCTTCACATGCAGACCTGCAGCACCCACAAAGAGCTGTGTGTGTGTGTGTGTGTGTGTGTGTGTGTCTTTATAAGAATCACTTTTTGACCACTTACAGTGGACATGTTCTTGTGTGTTTGTTTTGCTGTGTAAAGATTAGGAATAAGATTTGGTTTTAGAGCAAAGTATTAGAAATAGACTATAGGTTTAGGTTATGGACAAATATTTGGGTTAAATTAGGATTGTGGCAGGCATAGACTGGTTCTGTTTAGTTCAAATTTGGATTCAGGGGTAAGACTAAAGTTAAGATTGGGTGAGTAAGGAATACAACACGTTTGACATCTTTTACATCCAATTACTATGTGCCCCAGACAATTTACAGTTTAAGACACAGAAGAACACCAAATTTCAAAAAAACATTTACCTTTTAAAACTTGAAATAAGGAAACTTTAATGTAGGACCAGGGTCCAGGTTAAGCACTGATCTATTGGAAATGACAGCAAATATTTAAGAAGACGACAAACTAAAAAAGGTTTGTGGCTAAACGGTTTTACAAAGCGGAAGGTTAATGTTCGCACATATTAGGATTACGTGTTATTTCGGAATAAAAATCGGTACAAGTTCCATTAACACATTAATGAAGTGGATTGAAGGCCCTCACATGTAGCATATACATTCTTGTGTTAAAATGTGCACAAAGCAGGCAGAGCCTCCACCACCAGAGTAACATAGTGTGTTCTAAACATGGCAGTGACTATTTATAGCCCGTTCAATTATTGAGAGCCCAATTTTACCCTTTTCTACTTCAAAGCGGACACCCTCACCCCCAGCACCTTAACACGCACACACACACTTACTGGGCTGAGGGGAGGGAGAAGTGGGAGGCATTGTTGATGCAGACATGTACAGCCGAGGAGGCACATTTGTGTATGCATGTGTATTCTAAATGTAGAAGCCAGATCGTAGGCTAAAATTACCCTCTCCTCACTCTGCATTGGTACAGATATAGGTAAGTACACATAGGAGGGAAA